>NC_053429.1:72764551-72845556 GCF_007990345.1 Gossypium hirsutum | reverse complement strand
GGCCTAATAAAAAAATTCTAGAAAAAAATTAGTAGATATATATATATGAGTCTAGATTCAGGGAAAATTTACGGATCTTGATTTCGAGTTTCGTAACTCGAGATATGATTTTTCTTGTAACTGTGACGTGAGTAGCTAGAAAGCTGTGAATGTAGAAACAAATGATTTGAAGTTCTTAAATTGATAAATTATGTTCGGTAGCCCCTCAAGCTCGACTCCGGTGATGGTCTCGGGCGTGGGGGCGTTACAAAAATTCATACTTATAATCATATCAAAATCATGCCAATTCATAAGCCAAAATCATACCAAAACGTGTGAATCATAATCTTACCAAGTTCTCAATTAAGCAATACCAGAACTTACCAAATTAACAAATTCACTTGGCCATTCATGAATGTATCATATTGACCATATTACATTACATATCATATATCAAAATCAAACCGTAAGTTCACTCATATTCAAGCCATATCACATGGCTAAATATTTACATCACAAAACCTACCAAAATAACTCTAACCTATACATGCCATATACCATATATACAACTCTCAAAATGGTACCAAAATAGATATTTGATAGTGTGATTGAGTCACTGACGATTCTCGAATCTGAGCTAGCTTTATAACACTGTAAAATAGAGAACATTTCACACAGTAAGCTTTGAAGCTTATTAAGTTGGCACTGAATATAATTAACAGTTTATATAATACGAAATCGCAAATAATTAACACTTAGTAGTTCACAAATCACCCATTGATTCTATTCCATCACTTATAATATGTTCATACAATTTCATCAAGCTTCATACACATAGTATCATCTACCACATAGGTATTGTACATACCTGAACTTTCCCGTATTTATTCATTTCATTCTCACCTCTCATTCTAATACATTATTCCATTCATAAATCTTTCCATGCTTTAAGAATTCGCACAGTTAATGCTTTAATGGTTAGTCGAATCTGTGACAGTCCCGCACACTTAGTGCTATCTGTACCACCCCAAACCTGGCCTGAACGTTATGGTCAGATCTGGGATATCACATTGTAGTGTGTTTTGAAAAGTATCATTTCGCTTGAAAAGTCTGTATTAAATCAAAATCTTTGTAGTAATCTTCTACAACCTTATCAATATCCTGATCGTTGTGAAAACTCAAGTAGGTATAGTAAAAGTTAATCATTTTGGGTTTGCTATTACTTTCTTTTTTTAAAAAATAAACAACGTTTGTTGCAGAAGCTTTTTGAAATATGTTGTAATAGCTTGATGTTTTGAAAAATATTTATCTTTTTGAAAACTCGCGACCTACTACTAACATATATAAAACAAAGAAATTAATACCCCAAATTTAAAGAAAAATTTAAAGAGGCCTAATTACATAGCAAATACCCAAATTAAATAGCTTAAAGGATAAATGTCTAAAATAGTAGCAAAAGTAGTTGTGTGGCCTCCATTGAGTCCCTTGCAGCATCGACCCACCTAAAGATTACCTGCATAGGAAAGAAGAAGGGTGAGTTTATGAAAACTCAGTGTGTAATCCCTTATTAAACAAACAATCAGTCACACCATAGGCAATTTTAGTTTGGGCCTAAGCCTGTTTCAGTAACAGTCCAGTAATAGTTAGGGCCTTAGCCCCATACAGTTTTAGTAGCAGTGTGGGCCTTAGCCCATTACAGTAACAGTAACAGAAATGCAATCAAAAGTCCTACCCATTCATCCTCTACACTCCACTCCATCCAGCCCTACACTCCATGTGGGGGTAAAATCAACCCACCCATCCCTACACTCTAAAATATAGCACCATATGCGACACTAAATAGTATATACAACAAAGCTGCCAGTACAATACACTTCCTCCAAATATATCAAACCCACCCTCATGCAACATGTCATGTCATAATATCATACGTGTATGTAGAAATGTCATGCTCAAATACAGATATACACAACATAGTGGTATATCAGTCATTTTACCTTATAAGGGTATAATGGTCATTCCATCAGTATGGGATCTAAATGTACTTACCGACCCAACAGAAAGTCCACAGTCGTCTCGAGCGACTCATGCAACCTTAACAGTCCATCAATGAAAATGGGCCCAAAACCCATAATACGGCCCATGTGCGCCCACATGCCCTTGTGGCCCAATAAACCCAAAAATGGCGTTGGCCGTACGAAACATACAGCCTGGCCCATTAATCTCCACACGTTCGTGTGGGGCCCACGAGCTCATTGGGCCCGCACGGCCCATTTCAGCCTAACAAGGCCTAAAATGGCCCAAGCCCATGAAATCACTCATGGTGGCCTCTACGATCGAACGCCCACATTTTGTACTTTTGGTTTACCACACGAGCAAGCGCACGCTCGTGTAACGACACTAGTCAGGTTTTACGGCTTTTATTGATTTATGATTATAGCAGTGTGATTACACACCTGTTCACGACTACATGCGAAAAGTCCACGAGAACTCCAACCCCTTACTAGAACAAAATCAACCGTTTATGGCTTACTCACTGAATCGGTTATAAGAAGCCAATCAAAAGGCTTTAGGGTTTATCTATATTCCAAACCACACTTATCAACCATCAACAATTGAATAGTTTGTACTAGTTGAACAATCACTTACCAAAATTTAATGCCTAAACTAGGAGGAAGAATATTCGGCCTACACCCAAAAAAGCTGAAAGTACACAATTGGTAGAGGCAAAACAGAACACTTGTACCTTTCAGACAATGGCCGCATAGGGAGATATTAGTTATAAACGTGATAGAAGAGAGAAAGAAAGAGGAAGAATAAACACATACCCTCACACCTGATTAGTCGAACATCACAAATCCAGAGCCAAAAGTTTAGAAAAAGAGAACAGGTATTCAGCCATAATACAAAAAAGAAGGGAAGGAAAAGAGCAAGAACAATCGGCTAAGGTTATAGTGTGGAGAGGAGTGGGAATCAATTAATGCAGAAGAATCAAATGAAAGGAAGTAAGAAAGAAAAGAAGGGGTTCAGCTACAGCAAATCAAATTGAGAATAAGAAAAGAGCCAATGGTATTCGGCAATAGGTTGTGGAGGGAGGAACAGGGTGTTTTGTCAAAAGAAAGAAGCAAAATGAAACACTAGAATACCCGAATGGTCACCAAAAGAGTTTGGCTGACAAACAATTAGCTAAACTCCTAAGTGAAATGAAACAAAAGAGGAGAAGCTACTACAAAATAGAGAAAAAACTGGGCAAATTCCGCACCAAATTCCTAAGACCGATTTGGCACAAAGGGAGTCCCACTTTCAGCAAACCGCTACCTCTTCTGTACTCTTTGATCCACTCCTTAAATCTCTCCCCAAATCTCTCATCTAATCCCTCAACCGACTAGTTCAAATCCCTTTCAAACTCCCCTTACATTCAGCCACACACTCCACTCTCCCTCAACCATTCCAACCGCCCACTAGCTTTAGAGTTCTACTACTACCCAAGTTCCCATATGGCACAGCAGCAAAATAAACACCCCTTGTGTGCAACAAGGCTCAAACTCAAGACCTTCTAGCAGCAGTAACACGCCACTATCCCTTGGACCAACAACCTTTTTGTGACTTGATTTCCCCACAATTATTTAAAAATCTATCATCTAGTAGCAAAGGTTTTATTCAATTAAAACAAAAATTCTTGCTAATGCCTAGGTTTGAACCCAGGACTTCCCACACTTCTCAGGACACTTAACCGTTAAAGCAAACAAACCAACATGCAACATAACATACAAATTTAATCACTTAAAGATTTGGGGCATTACAACTCCACCCTCCAAAAAGAAAATTTCAGCCTCGAAATTTACCTGATCAAAACAGATAAGGGTATTGTTGCTGCATCACCTCCTCGGGCTCCCACGTGGCTTCCTCAGAACTGTGATTATGCCATAGCACCTTAACCAGTGGGACGGACTTCCTCCTCAGAACCTTCATAGCACAGTCTAAAGTCTGAACCACCTCTTCCTCAAAGGTTAGATCTGGCCTAACCTGTAATATCCCGAATTAGGGCCTAATCGGAATAGTGGTTTTGTGACCACAAATGCAAGATAGAAATAATTATTTTATAATTATTTTGATGATTATGATATGATATCATGATTGCGTGAAAATTTCGCGATGAAATTTTATGCCTAAAGTGCTTAAATTGAATAAGTTGCAAAACTTGCATTCTAGAAGTTTTTAGTATGAAATTGTTTTGGAATATTAATGAGAAGGTCTTAAATAGAAATTTGACCAATTTTAAGTTCATGGACAAAATTAGGACATGGAAGGAATTTTTGGAAAGTTTAGTAGTAAGGGTATTTTGGTCATTTAGTTATTAAAATGAATTAAAAACAAAATTAAAAGCCAATTTTTGTCCATCTTCTTCATTAGGCCGAAATTTCAAGGGTTCTCCATAGCTAGGGTTTGTTTCAAGCTTCCAAGCTCCATAGTAAGTGATTCCAAGCCCCGTTTTTAATGTTCTTTACGTTTTTGGAATCCCGGTAGCTAGATTAAGCTTATGTTAGCAATGATTCAACTTAGGGTTTATATCTGGAAAAATACCCATAGGTTAAATTTGTGTATTTTGATGTTTTATGATAGAATATGGGGTTTTAAATTATGTTAGACAACTTGTACTACTCGATTTTAAGCAAAAACGAGTAAAAGGGCTTAATTGGTAAAAATACCTAATAGTCACAAGTACATGTTAGAGTGAGAATTTGATGTTGCCATAGAAGAGAAAAGTGATCAGCATGTTGTAACACATAAGAATAAGGAATAAAGTTTAATCCCGAGCCTAGGGGCAAAAATGTAAATATGCAAAAGTTTAGGGGCAAAATTGTAATTTTGCCAAATTTTAAGTTAAGGATTAATTTGATAATGTGAGTATTAAATGAGCTAAATGTGTTATTTTAGATCAAGAAAGACGTGGAATCAACCTCAATCGAGGAAAAGAAAAGATTGTGGACTAAATTGCAAAATCCTTGTATTTTGGTACCAAGGTAAGTTCATGTGTAAATAATGTAGCATAATTGTTATTTTTAAGTTATTGATATTAATTATGTGTTATGCTAATTTCATTACGAAATGTATGCTTTGTGGTTAATTTCAAATAATATGTAAATTATGTGAGCTACTTGTTAAATATAATTGTTACCGAGTATTGATTTCGGCATTCTACGGAAGGCGGCAAGGATAAGTGTTCGAGAAAAATCCCGTTTGAACCTTAGGAATAGATAGGATACAAGTGACATGTCACTAGGATGGTTGAGCATCCGAACTCGTTGAGTTGAGTCGAGTTCACTTATAGATGCGAATGTCCGAACTCGTTGAGTTGAGTCAGAGTTCGTGAGATGTAACTAGGCATCCGAACTCGTTGAGTTGAGTCCAAGTTCGCTTATGGGCGGGTTACATGATTGCTTGATTGAATATGTGGCACTTATGTGCAATTTATCCGTGTATCCGAATTATATTCTGATGTGTTCAACGGGTAAAGTTCTACTCAATGGAGGAATATTCGAGATGTAAAGAGACGTATTGGTGAGTGATGTGAAATGGATATTTTGGACAGGTATGTATTTAACCCTCGGATTGAGTATTGATATAACCACTATAAGGTAATAAGATGATGAAAAATGATCAGAAATGTGATATGTGTTTTAGTGATGTATGCTAATGTTGATTGGTATAACTGTTTGTTATGTTACTTATTATTTGCATATGAACTTACTAAGCATTTATGCTTACTTCCTCCTTCTTACTCATTGTAGTTTTCGACAAGCCAGTTCAGGAGTCGGGATAGGTCGAAGGCTCAGTCACACTATCCGGAAGATTTTGGTAAATGGCTTGTAAATTTAAGTATGGCATGTATAGCAATATACTTATTTTGTGTAAATTATCTTATGATATGGTGACAGAATGGTTGAGAAAATATTTGATAATGATAAATTATGAAAATGGTAAGTTTAGATTATGTTTGATGTTAAGGAAAATTATTAAGATACTTAGTGCATAAAAACTCATAAGAGGGATGAAATTTGCCATAAACAGAATACTGCAGCAACACTGACGCGAGTCTGAAAATTTACTAAAAATCATAGCAATTGAATTTGGTGATGGATTACATATCAAATTGAATATTATTATGGATTACATATCAAATTGAATAGTATTATGTCTAGTTTCACATGAAACAAATTAAATAGGTAAAGGAATTATATGTTAGAAGATATTTGAATTTTAGTGAAATAGGGTCATAGTAGTTTCTGAATCCCCTATTCCTACTTTAGAAATTCACCATAAATTGTAAAGATATAATTAGGTGGTTTATTTTATATCCTAAGAATTCTTATTGAGTCTAGTTTTAGGAGAAACAAACCTCAGAGTCATATGAATTTTTTACAGAGAGAAATGTGGTTAGTAGTAAACAGAGGTCAGACCAGCCAAGTCCTGAAATAGGGTTAACTTTAACTAATAAACTGTACTAATTGGCCCAACCAAAAATTTTATAAAAAAATTAGTAGATATTTATATGAGTCTAGATTCAGGGAAAATTTACGGATCTTGATTTCGAGTTTCGTAACTCGAGATATGATTTTTCTTGTGACTGTGAAGCAAGTAGCTTAAAAGCTGTGAATGTAAAAACAAATAATCCAAAGTTCTAAAAATGTTAAACTAAGCTTAGTAACACCTCATACTTGACTCCGGCGACGGTTTCGGGCATGGGGGCGTTACATTTAGTGGTATCAGAGCAGGTTTAGTCGATTCTCGGACTACGTGTTGTATGTACGGATTTTGCTATACATGCCGTTTGTATAAATTGTGATAGTGTGACGACTTCTGACCTTTTTAAATGATTTTTTTATAGTAAATGGATCCCGATCCAGATGTGGCAGATGAAGTAGAGAGTAACACGCCAGCTCCGGCTGAAGGAGCAGCGCCGACTGAAAATCCACCTCCTACTGTTGGTCAAGGAAGAGGAGAAAGGGGTCGGGAAGCCTTTCTCCAAATGATGAGTGCATGGTACACTGAGTTCGTTCGTACGAATCCGAATGTACAACCTCCCCCACCTCCCCCAATTCCTCAACCTGTACCCCCGATGCCTCAAGGTATGGATCTGATGAAATTTCATAGAACTCCAGTTGATAGAATTCGCAAGCAAGGGGCCGAAGAATTTAAAGCAAATATTGATGATGATGCCAAGAGAGCAGAGTTCTGGCTTGAAAATTCAATCCGGGTATTTGATGAATTATCTTGTACACCTGAAGAATGTTTGAAATGCGCTATATCTTTGTTGAGGGATTCAGCTTATAATTGGTGGAAGACTTTGATTTAGGTTGTACCGAAAGAGAAAATAACTTGGGAATTCTTTCAAGAAGAGTTTCGGAAGAAATATATTAGTGAAAGATTTATTGATCAGAAGCGTAAAGAATTTCTTGAGCTGAAGCAAGGTAATATGACGGTTACAGAATATGAAAGAGAGTTTGTTCGATTAAGTAAGTATGCCAGAGAGTATGTTCCTACAGAGGCCAAGATGTGCCGACGATTTGAAGACAGGCTCAACGAAGACATCAAGGTATTTGTTGGAATTCTTGAATTAAAAGAAATGGTAGTATTGGTTGATCGAGCTTGTAAGGCCAAAGAATTACTTAAAGAAAAGAAAAAGGTAGAAGCTGAGACTAGAAATTGGAAGAAAAGATCGATGAGCGGTTCATTTTCACAGCAACCTGGAAAGTCAAGGAATATGAATCCTCGTTCCCAAGCTTCAGCTGGGCAATCATATGGGAATTATAAGAAGCAAAATGTGGGTCCTAAATCCCAGACTACTTCGGCAGCCAGTGTAGGGAACTCGAGATTTGTTAAACCTGAGTGCCAGCGGTGTGGTAGAAATCATTTTGGTCCGTGTAGAGCAAATGAATGTTTTTGATGTGGTTCTCTGGATCATTTTATTAGAGACTGCCTAGAGAGAGCTGAAAAAGAAAAATTTCAGAATACAAAAACAAGTGGGGCGGATTCGAGAGGAAGATATCCAAGAAAAGCTGGGAGCGAAGCAAGCAGTAAGAATGAAGCCAGGGATGCACCAGTTAGACCTGAAGGAAGGGCTCCGGCTAGAACTTATGCTATTAAAGCGCGTGAAGATGCTTCCTCACCTGATGTGATTACCGGTACATTTTCCCTCTATAATGTTAATGTTATTGCTTTGATTGATCCCGGTTCTACTCATTCATATGTGTGCATGAAATTGGTGTCTAGTATGAATATACCTGTTGAGAACACAGAATTTATGATTAGAGTGTCGAATCCGTTAGGCAAATGTGTGACTGTCGATAAAGTATGTAAAAAATGTCCTTTAATGATTCGGGATCATTACTTTCCGACCGACTTGTTGTTGTTGCCGTTTGATGAGTTTGATGTTATTTTGGGTATGGATTGGTTGACATTGCATGATGCTAAAATAGATTGCAAAGAAAAGATTATAGAATTAAAGTGTGGAAATGGTGAAACTCTGCGGGTTGAATCAGATAAATCAGAGGCATTGCCTAGTGTGATTTCTTCAATGTGGGCTCAAAGATATCTGAGAAAAGGTTATGAAGCTTATTTGGCGTATGTAATTAATACAAAAGAAGTTGAAAAGAAAGTTGAATCAGTGCCGGTTGTGTGTGAATTTGCGGACGTATTTCCAGAAGAATTGCCGGGTTTGCCTCCAGTCAGGGAAGTAGAATTTGGTATTGATTTGATACCGGGAATAGCTCTTATTTCGATTGCTTTGTATAGAATGGCACCAGCAGAGTTGAAGGAATTAAAGTCGCAGTTGCAAGAGTTGACTGATAAAGGTTTTGTGAGACCGAGTTTTTCACCTTGGGGTGCTCCCGTGTTATTTGTGAAAAGAAGGATGGTTCTATGAGGTTGTGTGTTGATTATCGGCAGTTAAACAAAGTGACAATCAAAAACAAGTATCCGTTGCCAAGAATTGATGATTTGTTTGATCAGCTAAAAGGAGCGACATCGTTTTCAAAGATTGACTTGAGATCTGGGTATTACCAACTGCGGGTAAAAGAGTCGGATGTGCCTAAAACTGCTTTTAGAACAAGGTATGGTCATTATGAATTTTTCGTTATGCCATTCAGATTGACAAATGCTCCTGCTGTGTTTATGGATTTAATGAATCGCATATTTCGGCCATACTTGGACAAATTTGTTGTGGGGTTTATAGATGATATTTTAATTTATTCAAAAGATGATACAGAGCATGCTGAGCATTTGAGGATAGTTTTGCAAACTTTGAGAAATAAGCAGTTGTATGCTAAGTTTAGTAAAAGTGAATTTTGGCTCCGGGAAGTTGGATTTTTGGGTCTATTGTTTCAGGTGATGGTAGACGGGTTGATCCTAGTAAAATTTCAGCCATTGTTGATTGGAAACCACCGAAAAATGTAACTGAAGTTAGAAGTTTCTTGGGGCTAGCTGGGTATTATCGGCGGTTTGTAAATAGATTTTCTATAATTGCTGCTCCTATAACTAGATTACTCTGAAAGGATGTAAATTTTGAATGGACGGAAGAATATCAACAGAGTTTTGAAGAATTGAAAAAGTTATTAACAGAGGCACCAGTGTTAGTACAGCCCGAATCAGGTAAAGAATTTGTGGTGTATAGTGATGCTTCTCTATATGGTTTGGGGTGTGTGCTCATGCAAAAAGGAAAAGTGGTGGCATATGCTTCGAGGCAGTTAAAACCTCATGAGAGGAATTATCCTACTCACAATTTGGAATTGGCTGCGGTGGTGTTTGCTTTGAAAATTTGGCGACATTATTTGTATGGTGAAAAGTGCCGGGTATATACCGACCATAAAAGTCTTAAGTACTTGACGTCACAAAAAGACTTGAATTTAAGACAGCGAAGATGGTTGGAATTATTGAAAGATTATGAGCTTGTTATTGATTATCATCTGGGAAAAGCGAATGTGGTTGCTGATGCTTTGAGCAGAAAGTTGTTGTTTGCTTTGAGAGTTATGAACACTCAGTTGAAAGTGTCAGATGATGGTTCGATTCTAGTAGAGTGAAGAGCAAAACCAATGTTTTTGCAAGAGATTTCTGAAGCTCAGAAAGATGATCAAGATTTGCAAGCCAAGAGAAAACAGTGTGAAGTTGATACAGAGTCAGATTTCAAAATTGGTTCTGATGGGTGCTTAATGTTTAAAGATCGGATTTGTGTACCGAAGAATGAGGAATTGATTCAAAAGATCCTACAGGAAGCACATAGTGGTTATTTCTCGATTCATCCAGGTAGTACGAAAATGTATAATGACTTGAAGAAAATGTATTGGTGGTATGGAATGAAAAGAGATATATCAGAGTTTGTGTCCAAATGCTTAATTTGTCAATAGGTGAAAGCTGAACACCAAGTGCCTTCGGGATTACTTCAACCTATTATGGTTCCTGAATGGAAATGGGATCGGATTACTATGGATTTTGTTTCAGGATTGCCATTGACTCCAGGAAAGAAAGATGCCATCTGGGTAATAGTTGACAAATTAACTAAGTCGGCTCATTTTATCCCGGTACGTACGGATTATTCTCTTAACAAGTTGGCTGAACTGTATATTAGAGAAATTGTTAGATTACACAGAATACCATTGTCGATTATTTCAGATAGAGATCCAAGGTTTACCTCGCGGTTTTGGCAAAAGTTGCAAGACGCGTTAGGTACAAAGTTAAATTTCAGTACTGCTTTCATCCACAAACTGATGGACAATCAGAGAGAGTAATTCAGATTCTTGAAGACATGCTCAGATGTTGTGTATTGGAATTTCAAGGAAGTTGGGAAAGATATTTGCCGCTGGTAGAATTTGCTTACAACAATAGTTATCAGATGAGCTTGAAAATGGCACCTTATGGAGCATTATATGGTCGTAAGTGTCGAACGCCATTGTATTGGACTGAACTCAAGGAAAATCAGATTTATGGAGTTGATCTAATAAAAGAAACTGAAGAAAAAGTGAAAGTAATTCGAGATTGTTTGAAAGCTGCTTCAGATAGACAGAAATCTTATACAGATCTAAAACGAAAGGACATTGAATTTCAAGTTGGTGATAAAGTATTTTTAAAGGTGTCTCCGTGGAAGAAAGTCCTTAGATTTGGACGGAAGGGCAAATTAAGTCCCCGTTTTATTGGGCCGTATGAAGTAATTGAAAATTTTGGACCGGTAGCATATCGGCTAGCATTACCACCTGAATTAGAGAAGATTCATGATGTGTTCCACGTATCTATGTTACATCGGTATCGTTCAGATCCTTCACATGTAGTTTCACCAACAGAAATTGAACTACAACCAGATATGACCTACGAAGAAGAACCGATTAAGATTTTAGCTCGAGAGGTCGAACAACTAAGGAATAAAAATGTTGCACTTGTGAAGGTGTTGTGGCAAAGGCATGGAGTAGAAGAAGCTACATGGGAATCCGAAGAAACTATGAGAAATCAATACCCACATCTGTTTACAGGTAAGATTTTCGAGGACGAAAATTCTTAAAGGGGGGGAGAGTTGTAATATCCCGAATTAGGCATAATCAGAATAGTGGTTTCGTGACCTCAAATCCGAGATAGAAATAATTATTTTATAATTATTTTGATGATTATGATATGATTGCATGATTGTGTGAAAATTTCGTGATGAAATTCTATGCCTAAAGTGCTTAAATTGAAAGTAGGGACTAAATCGAATAAGTTGCAAAACTTGCATTCTAGAAGTTTTTAGTATGAAATTGTTTTGGAATATTAATGAGGAGGTCTTAAATAGAAATTTAACCAATTTTAAGTTCATGGACAAAATTAGGACATGGACGGAATTTTTGGAAAGTTTAGTAGTAAGGGTATTTTGGTCATTTAGTTATTAAAATGAATTAAAAACAAAATTAAAAGCTAATTTTTGTCCATCTTCTTCATTAGGCCGAAATTTCAAGGGTTCTCCATCCAGGGTTTGTTTCAAGCTTCCAAGCTCCATAGTAAGTGATTCCAAGCCCCGTTTTTAATGTTCTTTACGTTTTTAGAATCCCGGTAGCTCGATTAAGCTTATGTTAGCAATAATTCAACTTAGGGTTTATATTTGGAAAAATACCCATAGGTTAAATTTGTGTACTTTGATGTTTTATGATAGAATATGGGGTTTTAAATTATGTTAGACAACTTGTACTACTCGATTTTAAGCAAAAACGAGTAAAAGGGCTTAATCGGTAAAAATACATTATAGTCACAAGTACATGTTAGAGTGAGAATTTGATGTTGCCATAGAAGAGAAAAGTGATCAGCATGTTGTAAAACATAAGAATAAGGAATAAAGTTTAATCTCGAGCCTAGGGGCAAAAATGTAAATATGCAAAAGTTTAGGGGCAAAATTGTAATTTTTCCAAATTTTGAGTTAAGGATTAATTTGATAATGTGAGTATTAAATGAGCTAAATGTGTTATTTTAGATCAAGAAAGACGTGGAATCGACCTCAATCGAGGAAAAGAAAAGATTGTGGACTAAATTGCAAAATCCTTGTATTTTGGTACCAAGGTAAGTTCATGTGTAAATAATGTAGCATAATTGTTATTTTTAAGTTATTGATATTAATTATGTGTTATGCTGAATTTCATTATGAAATGTATGCTTTGTGGTTAATTTCAAATAATATGTAAATTATGTGAGCTACTTGTTAAATATAATTGTTACCGGGTATTGATTTCGGCATTCTACGGAAGACGACAAGGATAAGTGTTCGAGAAAAATCCCGTTTGAACCTTAGGAATAGATTAGGATACAAGTGACATGTCACTAGGATGGTTGAGCATCCGAACTCGTTGAGTTGAGTCCGAATTCACTTATGGATGCGAATGTCCGAACTTGTTGAGTTGAGTCCGAGTTCGTGAGATGTAACTAGGCATCCGAACTCGTTGAGTTGAGTCCGAGTTCACTTATGGATGCGAACGCCCGAGCTCGTTGAGTTGAGTCCGAGTTCGCTTATGGGCGGGTTACATGATTGCTTGATTGAATATGTGGCACTTATGTGCAATTTATCCGTGTATCCGAATTATATTCCGATGTGTTCAACGGGTAAAGTTCTACTCAATGGAGGAATATTCTAGATGTAAAGAGACGTATTGGTCAGTGATGTGAAATGGATATTTTGGACAGGTATGTACTTAACCCTCGGGTTGAGTATTGATACAACCACTATAAGGTAATAAGATGATGAAAAATGATCAGAAATTTGATATGTGTTTTAGTGATGTATGCTAATGTTGATTGGTATAACTATTTGTTATGTTACTTATTATTTGCATATGAACTTACTAAGCATTTATGCTTACTCCCTCCTTCTTACTCATTGTAGTTTTCGACAAGCTAGTTCAGGAGTCGGGATAGGTCGAAGGCTCAGTCTCACTATCCGGAAGATTTTTGGTAAAGGGCTTGCAAATTTAAGTATGGCATGTATAGCAATATACTTATTTTGTGTAAATGATCTTATGATATGGTGACAGAATGGTTGAGAAAATATTTGATAATGATAAATTATGAAAATGCTAAGTTTAGATTATGTTTGATGTTAAGGAAAATTATTAAGATACTTAGTGCATAAAAACTCATAAGAGGGATAAAATTTGCCATAAACAGTGCAGCAACACTGACGCGAGTCTGAAAATTTACTAAAAATCATAGCAATTGAATTTTGTGATGGATTACATATCAAATTGAAGATTATTATGTCTAGTTTCACATGAAACAAATAAAATAGGTAAAGGAATTATATGTTAGAAGATATTTGAATTTTAGTGAAACAGAGTCATAGCAGTTTCTGAATCCCCTGTTCCTACTTTAGAAATTCACCATAAATTGTAAAGATGTAATTAGGTGGTTTATTTTATATCATAAGAATCCTTATTGAGTCTAGTTTAGGAGAAATAAACCTCATAGTCATATGAATTTTGTACAGAGAGAAATGTGGTTAGTAGTAAACAGAGGTTAGACCAGCCAAGTTCTGAAACAGGGGTAACTTTAACTAATAAACTGTACTAATTGGCCCAACAAAAAATTTTATACAAAATTAGTAGATAGGTATATGAGTCTAGATTTAGGGAAAATTTACGGATCTTGATTTTGAGTTTCGTAACTCGAGATATGATTTTTCTTGTGACTATGACGCAAGTAGCTTAAAAGCTGTGAATGTAGAAACAAATAATCCAAAGTTCTAAAAATGCTAAACTAAGCTTAGTAACACCTCATACTCGACTCCGGCGATGGTCTCGGGCATGGGGGTGTTACATAACCTCAATCTCCTCAGTCGAGACGATGTGTGCAGGATCAGAATGATATCACCTTAGCATAGAGACGTGGAACACATCTTGAATCTGGTCCAACTCTGGAGGTAACTCAACTTGATAGGCAATCGTTCCCATACGTTTTAGTATGCGGTAAGGCCCAATGAAGGGCTTAACTTGCCCTTCCAACCAAACCTCAATACCTTATTCCATGGTGAGACCTTAAGAAACACCAAGTCCCCCACAGAATACTCCATCTCCTTATGCTTCAAATTCGTGTATGACTTTTGTCTGTCTGATGTTGCCTTCAGTCAATCCCAAAATAGTTTAACCTTATCCTCAGTATTAGAAATCAATTCATGACCCAGAACACGCCGCTCACCCAACTCAGTCCAACACATAGAAGTATGACACCTACGACCATATAATGCCTCGTAAGGTGAAATCTGTATGCTAAACTGGTAGCTATTGTTGTACGCAAACTCTACCAACGGCAAGTAATCCTTCCAACTGCCCCGAAAATCAATCACAGAACTGCTTAACATGTCCTCCAGTATTTGAATCACCCTCTCTGACTGACCGTCTTTCTGAGGATGGAACGCATTACTGAAGTCCAACCTTGATCCCAAAGCCTCGTATAACTTCTTCCAGAATCGATACGTGAAGCGATGATCTCTATCCGATATTATAGAATTTGGTACCCCATGCAGCCTCACTATTTCTGACACATACAGCTTAGTCAACTTCTGTAACAAGTAATCAGTATGAACATGTATGAAATAGGCAGATTTAGTCAATCGATCTATGATGACCTACTAAATCCTTCTTAGTAGGCGTTAAGAGTAGCCCACTAACGAAGTCCATAGTTACTATTTCCCACTTCCAAAGCGGAATCTTAACTGGCTGAAGCAACCTTGAAGGCAATTGATGGTCCGCCTTAACCTGTTGGTAAGTTAGGCATTTACCCACAAAATCAGTAACTTCACGCTTAAGACCTGGCCACCAATATAACTCCTAAAGGTCTCGGTACATCTTATTCCCACCAAGATGCATAGCATAAGGACTACAATGTGCCTTCTGCAATATCGACTGCCTCAAATCAGTATCCTTCGGTACACAGACTCTCCCACAGAAACAAAGTACCCCTTCACTATTCAGTCCAAAATCTAAAGTTTTCCCACTCTCTACCTGTCGAAAACGAGGACACAGTGACTCATCCTCTAACTGTTTACCTTTGATTTGTTCAGTCCACATCATTTTAACCTGAAGTTCAACCAACAAACTGCCATCATCGAATAAGCTGAGACGGGCAAACATCGCCTTCAGATCAGTCACAGTCCTACGGCTCAATGCGTTGGTTACCACATTAGCCTTACCAGGATAGTATTCAATTGAACAGTCATAATCCTTGAGTAGCTCAATCCATCTATGCTGCTTAAGGTTTAGTTCCTTCTGAGTGAATAGATACTTGAGGCTCTTGTGATTCGTGTAGGTGATACACTTCTTACCGTACATATAATGCCTCCAAATTTTCAATGCGAAAACCATCACGGCCAACTCCAAGTCATGTGTTGGATAGTTTGCCTCATGCGTCTTAAGCTGACAAGACGCATATGCCACTACCTTACCCTCTTGCATCAGCACACACCCCAAGCCAACATGCAATGCATCACTATAGACAGTAAATTCCTTCCCAGATTCTGGCTGTATTAAGACAGGGGCCTCAGTCAGAATTTTCTTCAGCTTCTCAAAACTCTCCTACTACTTATTAGTCCAGTTAAATGGTACCCCTTTACGCAACAACTTAGTTAAAGGTGCCGCAATCAACGAAAAACCCTCAAAAAACCGTCTATAATACCCTGTCAGACCTAGAAAACTTCAAATCTCAAATACCAACTTAGGCTGCTTCCAATCCAAAACAGCTTCAATTTTTCGAGGATCAACCCTAATCCCCTCGTCAGATACCACATGTCCCAGAAATGTTACCTCTCGTACCCAAAATTCACACTTGCTGAACTTAGCATACAATTTTTTCTTCCTCGGAATCTGTAGAACAATTCAGAGATGTGCATCATGTTCATCTTTAGCTCTCAAATACACCAGAATATCATCTATAAACACCACTACAAACTTATCCAGATAGGGCTAGAACACTCAGTTTATCAAATCTATGAAATTCGCTGGTGCATTCGTCAGTTCAAACGGCATCACTAGGAACTTGTAATAACCATAACGAGTCCTAAATGCTGTCATATAAACATCAGTCTCCTTGACCATCAGTTGATGGTACCCCGATCAGAGATCAATCTTAAAGATGATCGAAGATCCTCAAAACTGGTCGAATAAATCATCTATCCTCGGTAGGGGGTACTTATTATTATTAGTCAATTTATTCAGTTGCCGATAGTTGATGCACATTCACATGGATCCATCCTTTTTTTCACAAATAAAATCGGTGCTCCCTACGGAGACACACTAGGGCAGATGAACCCTCTGTCCACAATTCTTGAATCTAAGCTTTAAGCTCTACAAGCTTCTTCGGTGCCATTTTATAAGGAGCGATAGACACTAGAGGTGTACCAGGCAAGAGCTCTATCCCAAACTCAACTTCACAATTAGGTGGTAACCCAGGCAGTTCAACGGGAAAAACATTAGAAAAATCCTTAACTGTTCTCATATCTTTAACAGAAGGAACCTCAGAATTAGAAACACTGATATAGGCTAGATACACCTCACAACCCTTACGAACCAACTTCTCAACTCTAAGTGCAGAAATCTCATTTGACAGATAATTTCAACGCTCCCCAATCACAACTACCTCGTCACCCTTTTTAGTTTTCAGTACCACCTGCTTTGCAGCACAGTCCAAATTCACCTGGTGCTTAACCAGCCAGTCCATGCCCAATAATAAGTCGAATTCTCCAAAAAGGAGTTCCAATATATCTGCCAAAAAGATCACTCATTGAACCTCCAAGGGTACATTCTTAAATAGTTTATTCACCCTTATCGTCTGCCCTAATGGACTCAACATAGTAACCTCACTTGTAGTGCTTTCAACCATAATACCTAAAGTCTCAGACATAGTGCATGCTATATGCGAGTGCGTAGACCCAACATAAATCAATGCAGTATAAGGTATATTATGGATAAAAAACGTACACGTAATAACATATGGGGCGTCTCCTTCCTCTCAGCGACGTGCAGCATAAACCAGTATTGGTTGTCTCGCCTCAGTATGACCACAGCCTCTTGGTGCTGGTGAATAGTACCCATTCCAGTAGCTTACATCTGATCGGGCCTCCGCAAACAATCTCTGATGTGATGCTTCAAAGATCTGCACCTCAAACATGCCTCTAACCTTTTCTAATACTCGCCCTGGTGGCGTCTCCCACAATCAGTACAAGGCTGCGACCCAAAAGCAGCAATAGGGGGCCCAACTCTGACTAGCCCATCAACTCTGGCCTTTTTTTTAGGCCTCACAGCTGAACTTGAGGGCTCCCAAACCCCCATGCTCCTTCCCCTGTCGTTCTCACGATTTTAGCACTCAGCACGCTTCACATCCTCGACGATTTTTGCCTTTTTCCACTAACACAGCAAAATCTCACTCCCTCTGTGAAGCTATCAGAACTCGTAGATCATCTCTGTGGCCATCCTCAAAATGAACACAATGCTCATATTCAGTTGCCACCATCCCACACGCATAGTGACTAAGTCACAAAAACTCATACTCATATTCAACTACTGATTTATCCCCTTGAGTCAAATTCAATAACTCTCTCCTCCGGGCATCCACATAATTAGTGCCCATATATTTCTCTTGAAATGCAGTTTTGGAAAATTCCCAAGTCAACCGGTCAGACTGAGTACCCTCTTTAACTATAAGCCACCACTGATAGGCTTTATCACGTAGCAACAACACTGCACCTTTTAGTTTCTGTTCTAGGGTGCATTCAAGGTCATCCATGATTCGCTCTATGACCTCAATCCAATATTCAGCCACATTAGGGGCAACTCCAGCGATAACCCTAAAGATATCAGCCCCATTAGACGTGAGTCGTTCCGTCACCGACCCACAGCCCACAGTACGAATATTTGGCCCAGCGACCCTTTCCAAAATCTGCAATGTAATCACCTAATATAGACCCTAGTCAGAACAGTTGTTTCGGAACCACGAATTCGAGTCAAAAAAATATTTAAGAATTATTTTTTATGTTTATTATCTGTGAATTAGCATGTTTAAAATTTTCGTGATTTAATTTTTTCATTTTAGTGTCCGATTAAATAAAATGACTTAATTGCGTAAAAGGAAAATTGGATGGTAAAGTGTGAAAGAGTTGTATAGTTGTTGTTCTTTTAATATAGAGGTTTTATGTTGCAATTAAACTATAATTTATAATGGATGGTTGTGGACAACCATTATAAATGTTTTATATTAAAATACCAAGGTTAAATAAGTAAATTAGGTAATAAAATGTATATAATATAAACATATAATTAAAAAGCCAAAGTCTTATTTTATTTTCTCATGATCGAATATGAAAACATAAAGAAAAGAATAAGGTTTCATGGGTTCGACCACCTTTCAAGTTTGATTCAAGGTTCGTTTTTACTCGGTTTTTGATAATTTTTACGTTTTTGAGATCGTTGCTTCGAGTACTAGTAAACCCATGCTTGAATTTTTTTATTTTGATGAATATTTTGAGTTATATCATCATTGAAAGCTTGTGATTTTTGTTGTTTGATGATGAAATATGAAAGATATGTTTTGGGTTAACATATTTTTTATTGGAGTTTTTAATGATTTTGGGTAATTAGGACTAAATTGAAAAAAATAATAATTTGAGGGACAAAAATGTGAAATAAATGAAATATATGGACTTTTATGACCATGGGTAAAATTTGGCCTAACATGGGTATATTGAAATTTTGCATATTTTGTGTTTTGTGCAATAGGGGCTCAATTGTAAAAAGTGTAAAGTGTCAGGGTTAAAATAGTAATTTGCCCATTTATGTGTTTTTGGACTAAATTGAATGAAAATATGTTTGAATGAGTTTAATTTGAATATGTTTAGATCAAGAACAAAAGAATTCAGATTTGGATCGGGGGAAAACGAAAGTTGTTGACTAATCGTGCCGTTCTGTTTTATATCGTCTGAGGTAAGTTTATCAGCAAATAAACATACTTAATTTTAATTAAATGTAATGTATATATGTGGAAATGAAATATATGAATTTATATGTGCTATTGATGAATGTGTATATGTAACGCCCCAAATTTTGGGCCTAGATGAATTGGGCTTTGGGCTTTCGGTTTCATAAAATTTTTAAGTGTGCAAGAAAATGACAAATGACTTGTTGGCTTTAAGGGTTTAAGGAATTTGAAGTGTCTAGGTTTGTTGGAGAAGTTCTAGGTTCGAGTTTTTTGGTGGAGGAATTTTAATTTAATTATTAAAAGAATCAGGGTTAGGAGTAGTTGGGCTTTTAAATAAAGATAGGGGAAAACGGCATCAGAAAGCCTTGTGGAGGACTGGCTAGGTGAGGCCACTTAGGGTGTAGGGAGGTGGCATTAGTGGCTAGCAAGGAGATCCGAGGTTTGAATCCTAGCTTAGTATTTTTAGGAGTTTAATTTTGGCCTTCTAGAAGGTTGGAAGTGGTGTGAAGATGGACTCTAAGGGGAGTGTTTAGAAGAGAAAATTTAGGAGATAGATTGGGGAGTTATCAGGGAGAAGAACGAGGAGATGATAGGGACGAAGTGATGGAGCTGAATTGGGAATTGAGGGTTAGGCAATTTGGCTAGAGGCTATAAATATGTGCTGATTTTGGGATCCTAGGCTAATGCCAAATTCTTCATTTTTTTTAGTGCCGATTGGCTTTTCCATCTTTGCTAGCTGATTCTTTTGCCATTTTTTCTCTCCTCAAATCTCTTTTGATTTACCCTTTGGGTTAGTCGATTCCTTCTTCTACCCTTTTTCTTTAATTTGTGCCAAATAAACCTTATTCACCATATTAGTTTGAAAGCCAAAAAGCTGAATCTCCCTTGGGCTGATTACTCTTTTGGGGTAAGTACCTTATCTCTTTTTTGGCTAGTATTGTTAACATCGATTACTCCCCTCCCTCACTCTTTTTAATCAACTTTGGTAGGGAATTAGTATCGGATCTCAGATTTTAGCTCTCTGCTGAATTGCTCCTTAGGTGTTTTGTGATTTTGGTAAGTATTCCACTCTTATTGGCTAGGTTGGCCGAATGGTCTTAAGTGAGATAAGGGGGTGAATTATGTTGGATGCTAGTCCCCTAGTATTTGGTTTTAATGAGTAAGATTAATGCAGATCTAGGGAGTACGTGATTAAGGAAAAGCTATTAGGGATTGGTGTTCAAGGTAAGGTAAGGCGAGGTTTCGATTTTTGGGTAAAATATGTATTAAGCTTGCGATTAATTGAAGGGTGATATCGATTGTAGGTTTGGGGGTAAGGAAATCGCAGCACACTTTATTACCAGGTGTGTACATACACTGCACACAAGTAGATCAGCAAAAGCCGAAATGCCGAAAAGCCGAAAGTTTGGCTACTGTAGTCTTGCAAGTGCGTGAACACTCGTGAGAAGAAAACAAAATAGGTTATCTAAGGCCCATAGGCGCTCCATGGACTTGGGCTGTGAATTGGCCAACCGGGCCAAGATAGGCTTAATGGGCCCGATGGGCTGTTGGGCCCACAATAAGCAAAAAAATTGATCATTGATGCTATGTGATAGAAATTCGTATGTGAGCATGAATATAATGTGGTTTGGGCCTAATGGACCACATAAATGTGATTTGGGCCTAAATGGCCATGTGAATATAATTGGGTCTAGTGGGTCATATACAGGTATGTGAATTTGTCTGGGCCTTGTAAGGGGTTTTGGGTCTAATTTTTGATGACTACATAAAACTTAATTAATTTAATGCGACCGTGGACAAGTCATACTGTAACACCCCAAACTCGGCCTAGACGCTATGGCCGAGTCTAGTGTGTCACATTAAAGTATTTTAGCAAAAACCGTGTTTTCATTGAAAACCCTTCTTAAAATAAAAGAAACCTTAATTAACTAAAAAAAAAGACTCATTAACATCACTTGTTTGAAGCATATGTTTTTATGAAAACATGTCATTTAAAAATTGAGTTGCAGAAGCATAGAAAAACATACTATAGTTTAAGAAACCATGTTCAACTTCTTATAATTACATCGAATAAAAATAATAACCCAAATAATTCAAGTAATAATAACATAATGAAAACCTTATTACAATCTGATCTAAACACATTTAAAAGGAAATAAAAATTTAAATGCTTAAAAAAACCAAGTTTGAATTATCTTGCTAGCCGGCCACCCAGAGACCTTCCAAATATCGAACCTTCTACTGAGAATCACCTGAAAATAAAATAAAAGAGGGGTGAGTTTTCGCAAACTCAGTGTGTACAACCCTTGATGAAAAAGAAGCATTCAAAGAGAAATCATCAAACATGCAATGCAATCCCACCCAAATTATCCATCCGCTGCACACCAGCTCTGTCCCCCGTCACACCATGTGGGGATATAAATATCGACCCACCCAGCCCACAAACCAATGGTAGCCCGGTTGTGGAACTACCTTTATTTACATATTGGGCTTTAAAAGCCGTAGGTGGATCCACGATTGTTAGGCAACCATGCGATCCTTGTATACTTCCTTCGTTCCATAGTTCCCATCCCATATACAACCTAAGCAGAACATCATATGTATGCATGTCACATCCATAAAACTTACGTTCAACACCTAGGGGTATTTTGGTCATTTTCGCCCTTAGGGGCATTTCGGTAATTTTCCCTTAATTATGGTTTTCACTTACCTTGACCCGTTAACAAGTCTCGCGAGCTAATATGAACGAATACTACGCGCTTGGTAGGATTCCAAAGAAGAGGAGCTGGTTCATTAAGACCGCTTAAGTGCCAAGCTCTCCCTAGATCCAATCCTAGACAACATATACTCGTTGACTTGCCCACGATCGCAATATATTAATTAAGACTTATGTAGTTATCATGTACTAGGCCCAAAACCCCTTACAACGTCCAAACAAATTTACATACCTGTATTTGGCCCATTAAGCCCAATCATATTCATATGGCCCATTAGGCCCAAACCACTTGTATATGGCCCATTAGGCCCAAATCACATTTATATGGCCCGTTAGGCCCAGTCACATTCATATTCATGCTCACATAGAAATTCCTATCACGTAGCATCAATATTCAATTTTTTCCTATTATAGGCACAACAGCCCATCGGGCCAATTTAGCCCATTCTGGCCCGTATGGCCAAATCACAACCCAAGTCCACGGAATCGCCCGTGGGTCTCAGGTAATCTATTGGTCTCTTCCTTACGAGTTTTCATGCACTCTTCAAGCCCAAGTTCCCATTTCGCCTCCACTTGCTCATCACTTCTCATCCCCTCAATTTTTCTCTCTGATAACCCCCTGATCCTTTCCTCAAAATTCTCTTCTGAACACTTCCCTTGGAGTCTATCTTCACGACACTTCCATCCATCTAGAAAGCCAAAATTAAACTTCTAAAAATGCTAAACTAAGATTCGAACCTTGGATCTCCTTGCTAGCTATTAACGCCACCTCCTTTCACTCTAAGTGGCGTCACTTAGCCACTTCCCCACAAGGCTTTTTGATGTTATTTTCCCCTATCCTTATTTAAAAGCCCAACTACTTGCCAACAAGGTCCTTTTAATAATTAAACTATAATTTTATTTACCCTTTGGTTTGAACTCAAACCTTAATTAAGACCTACTATCATTATCACTTGGCTATGAATATAAAACACAATTTTTATCAAAACTGAAAACAAAGAAAGTTCGTGATTCCAAGATTTTTTTATGGTTTCAAGATTTTTGGAGCATTACAACTTTACCCCCTTAACAGAAATATCGTCCACGAAATTTTACTTGATTCAAACAGTTGAGGATATTGGTGTCGCATCGCTTCCTCAGGTTCCCAAGTAGCTTCCTCAGCTTTGTGATTTGCCAAAGCACTTTGACTAATGGAAGGGACTTCCGTCTCAGTTCTTTGAAATCCCAACCAATTATTTGTATGAGCTCTTCCTCAAAAGTTAGGTCTTCCCTGACCTCGATTTCTTCAACCGCCATAACATGTGAAGGATCTGAGCGTCGTCTTAGCATGGAAACATGAAACACATTGTGGATCTGGCTTAGTTCAGGAGGTAATTCTAGCTGATAAGTGACTGGCCCAATCCGCCTTAAAACTCAATATTGCCCAATGAACCTTGGGCTTAACTATCCCTTTCGTCCAAACCTTAATACCTTTTTCCACGGAGAGACCTTGAGAAAAACTAAGTCCCCCACTGCATCCTCTATCTCTCGATGCTTAAGGTCAGCATACGACTTCTTCCTATCCGAGGCCTCTTTCAACCGATCCCGAATCAATTTTACCTTATCCTCAGTATCGGCTACTAACTCAAGGCCCAAATCTCTTCATTTGCCCAACCCCATCCAACATGCTGGAGTTCGACACCTTCGCCCATACAGTGCTTCGTATGGAGCAATCCCAATGCTTGCTCGGTAGCTATTATTGTATGGGAATTTGGATAACGGTAAATAGTCCTCCCAACTACCTTGGAACTCAATCACGCATCCCCTCAACATATCTTCCAATACTTGGATCACCCTTTCCAACTGTCCATCAGTTTGAGGGTAGAATGTCGTGCTGAAGTTCAACCTAGTACCTAACACCTCATGCAGCTTCTTCCAAAATCGCAAAGTGAAACGTGGGTCCCTATCAGATATTATGGACACTGGCACTCTATGCAACCTTACAATCTCTGCCACATACAACCTAGCCAGCTTTTGCAACGAGTAGTTAGTGCGAACCGGTAGAAAATGGACAGACTTGGTTAACCGATCCATTATAATCCATATTGAATCTTTCTTAGTAGGCGTCAAGGGTAGCCCACTAACAAAATCCATAGTGATCCCTTCCTACTTCCAAAGTGGAATCTTTACTGGCTGAAGCAATCTTGAAGGCAACTGATGCTCCACCTTCACCTTTTCACAAACCAAGCACTTACTTACGAATTCCATAACTTAATGCTTAAGTCCAGGCCACCAATAAACCTCCTACAAATTCCGATGCATATTGTTCCTACCAGGATGCATAGCATAAAGGCGGCTATGTGCTTCCCGCAGAATAGATTGTTTTAGATCATAGTCCTTTGGTATACACATTCTCCCACGGAAGCACAATACTCCTTGACTATTTAACCCAAAGTCTGATGCTTCCTCACTCTCTACTTGTTTAAAACGAGCACTCAAAGTCTCATCCATTAATTGCTTACTCCTTATCTGCTCGACCCACACCGGCTTTACTTGAAGCTCAGCTAACAAGCTACCATCATCCAACAAGCTTAAACAAGTGAGCATAGCCCTCAAATCTGACTTAGCCCTACGACTCAATGCGTCGGCTACCATATTCGCTTTGCCAGGGTGGTATTCAATCATACAGTTATAATCCTTTAATAATTCCACCCACCTACGTTGCCTAAGGTTTGGCTTCTTTTGGGTAAGGCGGTACTTCAAAATCTTGTGGTCCAAATAAATTATGCACTTCTCCCCGTATAAGCAATGCCTCCATATTTTAAGAGCGAACACCACCGCAGCTAGCTCCAAATCATGGGTTGAGTAACTCACCTCGTGATTCTTAAGTTGCCGTGACGCATACGCAACTACCTTTCCTTCTTGCATCAATACACACCCTAAGCCCACCTGCGATGCGTCACTATAAACCATAAACTCCTTCCCAGGCACTGGCTGAATCAACATAAGGGCCTTAGTTAAAATCTTCTTAAGTTTTCCAAAACTCTCTTGCTACTTGTCCGTCCAAACAAACGGTACCCCTTTCCTCAACAACTTAGTTAAGGTTGCAGCAATTACTGAAAAGCCCTCAACAAACCGCCTATAGTATCCTGCCAAGCCTAGAATTTTCGATACCGTCTTAGGTGTTTTCTAGTCTAACACCGCTTCAATTTTTGAGGATCCACCTTAATCCCCTCGGCTGACACCACATGTCCTAGAAAAGTAACCTCCCTTAGCCAAAAGTCATACTTACTGAATTTGGCATACGGCTGCTTCTCCGTCAAAGTTTGCAACACAATCCTTAAATGTGCATCATGCTCCTCCTCATCTTTTGAGTACACCAGAATGCCATCTATAAAGACTACCCCGAACCAATCTAAGTAGGGCTGGAAAACCTAATTCATAAGATCCATGAAAGTGGCAGCTGCGTTTGTCATCCTGAATGGCATCACCAAGAACTCTTAGTGCTCATAACGAGTTCTGAAAGCTGTCTTATGAACATCCGCCTCCTTAACCCTCAATTGGTGATATCTTGAACGCAAATCAATCTTTGAAAACTAGAAGCTCCCCTAAACTGATAAAAAATATCATCGATTCTCGGTAGAGGGTACTTGTTTTAACAGTTAACTTGTTTAACTGTCAGTAATCGATGCACATTCGCAAGGTTCCATCCTTTTTCTTTATGAACAACACCGGTGCTCCCCATAGAGACACACTTGGTCATATTCCTGAATCTGTGCCTTAAGTTCTACCAGCTCCTTCGGTGCCATCCGATAAGGAGCGATAGACACTAGAGCCGTCCCAGGTAACAACTTGATTCCAAATTCTACTTCTTTGCTGGGTGGCAACCTAGGCAGCTCCTTGGAAAAAACATCCGGAAATTCCCTAACGATTCTCAAGTCCTTAACAGTAGGGCTCTTAGCCTCCGTATCACTAATATAAGCCAAAAAGGCTTTGCATCCCTTTCGTACTAACTTTTCAGCCTTCAACACCGAAATCACATTCGACAGGTGATTTCGGCGTTCACCAATTACCACCACCTCCTTATCCTCTGTCGTTCTTAATACCATTCACTTTGCAGCGCAATTCAAGGTGGCTCGGTGCTTCACCAGCCAATCCATACCTAAGATTAAGTCGAATTCGCTAAACGACAGCTCCATCAATCCATACTTATTCACTCCTACAGACTGCCCTAACAGACTTATCACAGTCATCTCATTCGCAATAATCTCAAACATTTCACCCAAAGACTCAGTCTTATTGCATGCAACATATGAATGCGTCGATCCAATATCAATCAAGGCTGTGTAAAGTAACTTGTATATAAGGAACATACCTGTTATCACATCTGGGGCATCCCCGTCCCGTCAGTGTCGAGTAGCATAAACCAAAGCTAGCTGTCTCACCTCAGCATGGCCTACATTTCTGCCTGGTGCTCCACGTCCTCGTCCATTGTTGTTACCACCCCTGGCATGTCCACGACCCCTTGGCGGCAGCTGTCCACCCCTTGGTGGCTGAACACCACCTTGACCCACTACTGGCTCTCGACCTAGCATTCGAGGGTAATCCTTGATCCTATGCTCCATAGACCCACAAGCGAAACAAGCTCCCATACTCTTCCAACACACCCCTCTGTGGCTTTTCCCACAGTCAGCACAAGGTGGTACCCCTGGATTAGCACCAGGGGGCCCTACTCTAACTAGCCCATTAACTATGGCCCTAGCCCTAGGCCTCTGTCCAGCAACAGAAGTCTCAGCCTCCCTTTTATTCCTACCCCTTTCTTTTTCCTGATTTAAGCACTCAGTGCGCTTAACCTCCTCCGCTATCTTTGCCTTCTCCACCAACTCTGAGAAAACTCGCTCCATTTGTGGGGCTATCAACACCCTGAGGCTATCTCTAAGTCCATCCTCAAACCTAACGCAACACTCACAGTCCGTTGCCACCATTACTCTTGCATACCTACTAAGGCGTAGAAACTCTTCCTCATACTCCGTAACCGATTTGTTTCCTTGGGTCAAGTTCAGAAACTCCTTCCTTCTACTATCAATGTAGCTTGCACCCACATACTTCCCTTAGAATGCAGCTTTGAAAAACTCCCAAGTGACTCGCTCCGGTTGGGTGACCTCTTTCACAGTCAACCACCTCTAGTAGGCTTCTTCCCTAAGCAGTGACACTGCTCCTTTCAACTTTTGCTCAGGTGAGCAGTCCAAGTCCTCCATTATCCTTTCAGTGGCCTCTAACCAATATTTCGCCACATTAGGAGCCACGCCAGCCATGCCTTTAAAGATCTCAGCCCCATTCGATCGAAGTCGCTCCAGAATGGACCCTCGATTTCCAATGCCATTGTTGGGCCCAGCGACCCTCTACAAAATCCTTAGCATTGCCTGCGACAATGCATCATCCCCCGTGGCCCAGTCGTACTGTCCATTCTTAGCCACGGGTGAGGCCGGAGCCTCTTCTACTCCAACATTGGGCACATGGCCTGACGCTGACGACTCAGCCCTAACACTTCCACGACCTCGACCACGACCACGACCTCTTGCTTCTCCTAGCACTCATCGTCGATTCATGTATTATCTGGATTAGAAATTTTAATGAAGTTTTAGTTATTTTCAATAATTAACCCGATGTTTTATGAAAGTATCTAGAGATAATATTGTTTTCGAAAATCCTCTACAGTTTCAGGATCCTACGGGCTTCAATTCCACTTTAACAAAATCATCTAAAGTAGCCCTCTAACTATCTACTGTATAACAATTTAAACAAATTTTAAAAAAAAGTACTTAATTGGTTCGACGTCGGAGACTCGGTGTGCCGCTCAGCAAGACTTCCCCTTTTCTATTTTTTTAAAATACAAAAAGAAATCAAGTAATAAGGCCCACTTCATAGCCCGTGTTTTGCAACCTAAGCTCTGATACCACTAAATGTAACACCTCAAACCCAGCCCAAACGCTATGGTCGAATCTGGTGTGTCACATTGAAGTGTTTTAGCGAAAACCATGTTTTTTATTGAAAACCCTTCTTAAAATAAAAGAAACCTTAATTAATTAAAAAAAAACTCCTTAACATCACTTGTTTGAAGCATATGTTTTTATAAAAAAACATGTCATTTAAAAATTGGCAACAATAAGATGAACACATTCATCTTTAACTTTTGTTTTATTTAATCATAACTTAATACATAAATTACAAAATTAACCTTAGCTATTTCCTTAAAAATTCCACTAACTATTGTCCATACTTGTCCATTCATTAAACCAATGGTCCATTTACAACATAAGGACCTCACTTTTAATAAACCATAACAATTGAGTACTTTTAACAAATAGCTAGCCACTTTTATATTTTACGCTATTAAATCCTTTTTATCAAATCAGCACACAAATGATAAAATTTTCACATGAAACTTTCACAGAGATCAATTCACATATTATAAACACAAAAAATAATATTAAAATATTTTTTAACTCGAATTTGTGGTCCCGAAACTACTATTTCGATTAGGGTCTAAACCGGACTGTTACAATAAGATCTCTACTTTAAGTTCTATAGCTATTAGACACTTTTAGCTAATAGAATGCAAATTTTACACTTTACGCGATTTAGTCCTTTTTATCGAATTAAGCATACAAACGTTAAAATTTCTAAACGAAATTTTTATACTAAACTACTAACATGTTGTAGACATTAAAATAATAAAAAAAATATTTTGACCTCGAATTTGTTGTCTCAAAACCACTATTCTGATTTCACTGAAATCGGGCAGTTACATAAATTGCCAATAATATAAATCGTGGATAAGCCTCCGAAATCGCAAATAAATTGCCAATAACTTCTGCCTTTAACATATCGCACCCTATACATGTGATATGGCCAAAATGACTTAAAATCACATAGGCATTCTTAACATGAAAATCTTATATGTACACATGGTCAATTTCATATAACTAAATATTTCACACTTATACTATACATGATCATGTAAAGTCACATTTCGTAAAACGATGCAGATTTTCTGAAAATGGTCCTACCCATCTCCACTACACACAAAAATTGAGTTCCCTAGAACTCGTCCATCCAATAACACACCAAATTGTGAAAAGTGTCATAGTAATGCAAATAAACTACTAATAATCAAAATTATGGACAAGCCATCAAAATTATAGATAAACTGCCAATAATATAAATCGTGGACAAGCCTCCAAAATTGCAAATAAACTGCCAATAACTTCCACCTTTCACATATCCCACCTTAAGCATGTGATATGACCAAAATGACTTAAAATCAAATATGCATGTTTAATATGCAAATCACATATGTACACATGGTACTAAAATTTCACATTTTATAAATGATACGAAAATCACATATGTCATAAGATCACATAACATGGAAATGAGGCTTTCATAATTTTCATATCAATAGTAATGAACAAATCACGTATCATACATATCACCAAAATCAATGGTTTCGAATCACTTACTTGTCAGAGTGAGCTTTTTCACTCTTAAGCAACTCAAGTTGCTTTTGATGATCCTCAAACTTTTGAAAGTAAATTATGCCAACAGTAATGCTCTAATGAGATGACTAAAGACCACAGCTAAGTGAAGCCTCAAAGTTAAGCCATGAAAGTGTTTTCACACATATGACCTTATAACTTTTTTGCATCTAACTAGCAATCACATGGATTAGTACATATGTCGAACATCCACTGGAACAAAGAAAAAAGATCTTATAACTGGGTAAGTAGTAGGCACTATTCATTACTTCCTCAGGAAGTATTATCTGCCTATAAAAGGGTAAGCTGAAGGGAAAAATCATCTCATCCTTTAGGATGAGCCTAGAATGGAAGGATTGGCCCCAAGCTGCCACTTGAGAAGTAAGTCATCCAACCTTTCATGCTAAACTGTTAGAGAGCAATTCTCATTAGCTTGGTAGAGGAGGCTTATTAGAGATTCTCTACATGATATGGTGCTCAAATTAGTAGGAGAAATAAGTTGGATAAGTAGGCACTGATGTGTTTCTTGTGGTTTAACATTTAGTGGCTGACGATATAGTCGTAGGAAGCTCAGATCTAATGCTTGAAACTAATAATAACAAGTAGTAGGTGAGGCTTTGTGAGACCCTATAAGGCTTTATGACTATTATATGGTGTAGATCACTTATAAATGGTAAGATAAGGTGAGTAGTAGGTGATTACCTTGCGACTCTCTAAGCTGACTCTTTTATGTATGCTCAATTCTTCCATGTTGAAAGACTAAACTGTGAAACAAATGTAAGATATGTGTGCCATATCCTAACTCTGTTAAGGAAATATGTTCCTAATATGTTGCATGTGTAGCTTGACTTGAAACTGATAATATGCCACTATTCTGTTTAGATGTACATGCTTGATGAATATGTCACTCGTGTAACCCTTCTGTTTAAGTAAATGCATGTGGTCATGTGTCTGTCATGAGTCTCTCTGCATGAAGAGTCATGCATGAGTCAAAGAAATGTGTCACATGAATAAAAGAGTAAATGCATCTGCATGTTGAAGTCTGTGTAAAGAGTCTATCATGCATAAGTCTGCATATTGAGTCTGCTTGCATGTGCAGGTCTGTCGAGACAATAAACATGAATTCGATATGTGAAAGACCATATCCATGGCAAGCAAAGACCATATCATGTAAGACCTAGTCTAGGACTATGACATCATATGCGGTATGTGAATTTCATATAGTGTAAGGCCTAGTCGTATTGCTATGGCATCATATGGCAAATGAAGACCACATTTGAGTCTGTCATGTGGACATCTGTAATGGGTGGTTGGGTAAGTACTAGGAGATGAAAGGCAAACCTCATGATGATGAGTGTAGATGAATCCCTATCGTCAAAAACACCAATTTATCAATTCCGTGGAAGCCGTCACCCCAAACCTAGCTCAGTCATTATGGCAAAATTTGGAAAGCCACATTGGCCATAAGAATGGTCCAAATAAACTATTGCAATTTCAAACATACTTTTTAAACCATTTGCCCAGTTTGTTCAAAGCTAGTAAAATCGAATATTAAGCTCTATTTTTAATCACACTTCAAATCCATTTGTCCATGAAAATGGCCGAAACAATCTTTCGGAAGTTTGAAAAAAATATTTTAAATCTACTGGCTTATCAATTCAAAACAAATGAAGTAAAGTGATTATTTTAATTTCGTAAAAGTTGTGCAAATATTAGGGATCAAAATAATTAATATATCAATCGTAAACATTCAATCTTTTATTCAAAACTATTTCAAATTTTCAATCATACTTCTAAATTATTTGTATAATAACTTCAGAAATCAAATGCCTTTAAAATTCTCATTTGTAAACATTTATAATTTTGAAAACTAAGTTTAATTTTGTTGAAAAAGCATATTTTCATAAATGTAGCGGGAAAATATATTATTGATAGATTTTATTTTAAAAACCAAGTTTCACACAAAATCTTATCCAATACTAACTTATGCAGTTTTTAAAACTTAATGTCATGAAATCAAGTCATGCAAATCATAGTAAAATCCCCAAAGTAAAGTCTCATGCCATAATACCATAATTTAACATAAAAAGTCCCAATTAGCAATAAAGTCCATAAAAATCAAAATCATAAATAAAAGTCCATATTTATTTAAAAACCATTTTCTGAGAGCATCTCCAATGACTAGATTTGAGTCCTAACCACGAGGATTATTTGAAATGCATAATAAAGTGGGTGAGCTTTAAAGAGCCCAGTGTGAGATCAACACAAACATAATCACATACATAACAAATACCAATCTCAACATATCAATCATCATAATATTCATAAACACTGATAATTATGCATGAACATGTCGATGCATATTTCAAAACGATGCATATTTTATAAAATTTCCAACCCATCTCGCTACACACCAATAACGAGTTCTCTAAAACTTGTCCATCTGAAACACTATTTGTAGACAAGCCACCATTGATATGCTGATTGTAACACCCCCAAACTCGGCCTAGATGTTATGGTCAAATCAGTGATGTCACATTGGAGTGTTTTTCAAAACACTTATCGATAAAAGATCCGTTCTTGATAAACACTACTTTAGAATTGTAAAAGAAAGGTTAGAAGGCCTAGCTCGTTGTGAAACTCCAGTTGTTTAGGTAAAATATTATTTAAACCAGTTTATTACTAACTTTAAAACTGTGTTTGTTACAGAAGTTTTTTAAACGTGTTGCGTGAGCGTGATGTTTTCAGAAAAACATTTGTTTATATTTTCACAAAATTCAGCGTCCTATTACTAACAGGTGTAATATAAAAATAGGATAATTAAATCTCCCAATTTACGTAAAAATTAAAGTGGCCTTATTACATACAAAAACCCAATATAAAATCTCAATTATATGCAAAGAAATAACTAGGTCAAGTGGCCACCTCTGAGACCTTCGTTGCCTTGATCTGTTTAAGCTTGGGGATTTCCTGCACAGATGACAGATGGGTGAGTTTACGAAAACTCAGTTTGCGAAAACCCAAAATAACAAAGAATCAGAGTAATGTAAACTGAGCCTAAGCCCTTTTAGTTTCAGTTAGGAGCATTAACCCCCTTTTTAGTAACAGTAGCAGTCTGGGCCTTAGCCCATATCGGTACAGTATGCAGACAAAGAATCCTACCCAATTCATCCGCTACACACCAACTCCGTACCAACCTTACACACCATGTGGGGACAAAGTCGACCCACCCAGCCCTACACACCAAAACGTACCGTATTCGGTACTAAGCAGTATTTGCGGCAGAACTGCTAGTAATAGGCTTATAGACTTTCAGTACACTTCCTCCAAAACATATATTCAACCCTATGTAATGCAACATAATATCATACGTGTATGCAGAAATGTCATGCTCAAAATAGTCATATATAATACATGGGTATTTGATTGAATTTACCTCATAGGGGTATAATGGTCATTTCATCAGTATAGGGTCTACGTGTACTTACCACGACCCTACAGTAGGTCCACAGTTGTCTTAAGCGACCCGTGCAACCTTATCGGTCAATCAGTGCTAATGGGCCTATAGCCCATATTGCGGCCCATGTGCACCCACACTCTCATGTGGCCCATATAGCCCAAAAATGGCCTTAGTCGTGTAGTTTACACAACCTGGCCCACAATTTACAATGTTTTGTGCAATTTCTCCTTGTGGGGCCCACAAGCCCATTGGGCCCACACGACCCAGTTCGGCCCAGAATGGCCTAATACCGTTTTGGCCCATGAAAATGCTCATGGCCATTTCTTCGACATCACGGCCTCGTTTTGCTACTAGGCTTACCGCACAGACGGCCATAAGCCTGTGTGGTGCCGACAGCCCACTTTCTGGCTTTTCGGCTTTTCCATTGTACTAAGTTAATAACAATGGGGGTAAACACACGTGATTGCGAAATCGCGCAACTAGCCCACAAGTACTCCAATCTGTTTCAAGTAAAAGGTTTGATTAATAGGCTATAGCCGAATTAAAGCAACCCTAAACAAAGCATTTTTCCATATTTTTTCCTTCCCCTTGCTTTAATCGCTCCACAAACTGTTGCCAGCAACCCCTTTTCCAATCCTTAGAGGCTACCTGCAACCATACATCCCTTGGAAACTATTACCTCACTCAAACCATTATCCAAGTGTAAAGAACTTCCCAAACCTGTAGACTAAGAGCGAGGGTTAGCAATACTCGGCCAATGTCCTAGAGCACACCTTAATCCCGATGCACGAGATGCAACAATCTCACTCCTTAGAAGAAATCGACAAAAGGATAGTCATTAAACATGATTACTTCAGCCAAAACCAAAGAGGAAAGGAGAGAAATAAAATGATGGAAAGGGAAAAAGACCTTGCCTTGACCCTTAGTCGAATGCTCAAGAACCCACTTCAAAAGCCGAAACACAATAGGAGTTGAAAGAGTTACAGAGGGGTTTGGCTCCTAAAGAAAACAATGTCGGCTCAGAACCAAAGAAGAAAAGCTAGATTCGACAAGGGTTAAAGAGGTTGAAAAAGAATAATAATAATAATAAGAAAGTATTCGACTAATAAACCAAAAGAGAAGATGGAAATTGATGACCGATTGGAGGAAGAGAATGAGAGTTTGGTAAATGGTGAAGAAGATTAAGAAAGGAAAGAGAGGAAGATCAATTACTCAAACACAACCTTGAAGACAAAACCACAACAGGCTAGCATGCAGAATACCCGAGTGGTCACCAGAACATATGGCTACCAAGCAAAATAATAACCAAAAGGGAAAAAACATGAAAAATAGACAGAAGATAAATAACGATTACCCAAAATGGAGAGCACTTGGTTACACTTTCGACACAAAGAGTATAGCCGAATGGCTAGGTACACTACTCACACCAAAAAATTGAGGAGAGTCCTCATTCGGCACTACACTCCCACACTCTCCAACTCCTTATTTTCTTCTCAAAAACCTCCTCATAACTTTCAACCGATTACTCCCCTATCCACTCCCAACAAACTCTCCCTAAATTCAACTATTCATCCCCATTCAACCACTCCAACATCAGAGTTTCAATTAACCTCTACTTCCTACATTCCAAGGTAGCAAAATAAAACACCTTAGTGTATAGAAGGCTTGAACTTAAGACCCCTAGGCACACACCACACGTTACTTACCACTAGGCTAGAAGGCCTTATATTGTCATACTTCACTCGTTTTAGTTTAAAAGTCTATAAGCTGAAGACAAGGGTTTATTCACTTAGAAGAAAAATTTTGCTCAAGCCAAGGCTTGAACCCATGACTTCCCAGTCACTCCCAGAGCACTACACCACTAAGGCAGACATATATCCATGCCACAACCAAGCAAAAACAATTTTAACAAGGGTTCGGGATTTGAGAAACTAGGGTGTTACATAGATAAACTATCACTGATAACACTTTTGTGGACAAGCCATACTGATATGCAGATATACTGCCACTGATAAATTTTGTAGACAATTTACCATTGATTTGCAGATATACTGCTACTGATAAATTTATGGACTACAAATCAGAATGGTGGTTTCGGGACTACAAATCGAACGTGAAAATTTTTATTTTATTAGCGTATAAAAATTTTGTTAAGAAATTTTAATGTTTGCATGCTTAAATAAGTGAAAAGGACTGAATCCTAAAAGGTGCAAAAGTAGAGTTATAATAGTTAAAGGTATCTATTAGCTGTGAAATTAAATTTTTAAAGGATTTATATGGTAATTATACCATTCTTATTATGAATGGGTATTTATGGGCATGAATTAGATGATTTTGAAGTTAAAAAAAGGTTAAAAAGGTAATTAAATAAATATATCATAATTAAACAAAGTAAAAATTTGTATCATCTTCAACCATTGTTTTTTTCCACCAAAAATAAGAAAAAAAGTCATCCATTTTTGCACCTTGAGCAATCAATCATCTCTCTCTTGGATGTAAGTATGATTTTGTCCCCTTTTAAATGATTTTTATGTTTTCGAAATCGTTGTAGCTTAATCTAGCTAGCCTAGGTACTAATTTGCAAAACTGTTAAAGGATTACAGTTTTTCCAAGAATGAGTTTGTGTGATTCTTGAAAAGTTATGAAAGGTTATGAGTCTTTGTCTGTAACACCCCTGACCCATATCTATTACCGAAACAGGATTACGGAGCATTACTAGAACTTACAGAATAATTTCATCTAATTCATGTCATTTACTATTCATATCTGAAACTAATCATATTGTCCCTTGAATGGACCCTCGAGGCCCAATTTAAACATTAGAATCAAATCGGGACTAAATCAGGAACTTGGAAAATTTTACGTAAATTTTAAAAAATTTTCTTATGTACAGGGGTCACACGCACGTGTGAGGAGGCCGTGTGGCTTACACGGCCAAGTGACATGCCCATGTCCCAGGCCGTGTGCACATTCGATGTGAGGCACACGGCCGTGTCCAAACCTGTGTCCTTACCTGTGTAACTCTTTGACTTATGCCACATGGCTAGCCACAAGTCCGCGTGCTAAGCCGTGTGGCTAATTTAATTTTTGAAAATTAAGTGCAGGGTTCACACGGCCAAAACACATGCCCATGTTCTAGGCCATTTGTTACACACGAATGAGACACACGCCCGTGTGCCCAATTTTGAGCATTCTGTTTCTCTATCTTTAAGATGCAGAGGACATACGGCCAAACCACATGCCCATGTGCCAAGCCGTGTGTCACACACGATCAAGACACACGCCTGTGTGTCTACCCGTGTGGACAAAATAAGGTCATTTCCTAGCCTTATTTCTCACCCAAAATAACCATTAACCTACAACAACACTTATACACATTCACCAACCAATCCAAGACATTATAATCAAGCTTAATATTAGTATTGTATAAGATATATTAAGATGTATATTCAAATGATTAAGCTTACCAAATTTTCATTTATGTTCTTAGGTAAATTTGTATCATATTTACTAACTCAAATTCATTTACCACTTGATTCATATATCATCTACTAAACCATTTCAAAACACATCAAACATGTTATGGCCTTATAATTATATACCAAAACGTATCATTCTAGCCATTCCAGTGGCTAGATTACAACAACCATTTGCATGCCAACATTGGAAAAGTTAGCCAATACATGCCATTTTACAAAAATAAGTTTACTATTTAACTAAACGAACTGGTGGATAGTATGATAATGCTCCGACCGGTCTCCAACTTTGCGAGCTTCCGAGCACTATAAAACAGAGAAAAAAAACCTCATAAGCATTTAATGCTTAGTAAGTTCGTATAACGAGAAGTAAACTTACCAATCATATTCATTTAAATAAGCATAACAATATCATGTTTTCCAACAACTTAGCAAATTTGACTAATCACATACACTCAAATAAGCAATTTAGTCACATAATTCTCATGTACATCAACTAAGCATGGATGAGCTCATCATACTACACTCTTTCAGGTATTTCAGAAGTATTCGTAATCTAACTCTTTTAATCTAATAATTTGTCATGTCAGAAGTTTTGTCCGTTGAATTATTGAAATGTCAATGGATACTTAGGTAGTACACACAAGATGTACAAAACTGTAAACCATCAACTCATAATCAGGGGTACCCATTAGGGCACTTAATTAGGGAGCACACTCTCGAGCCACATATCAAGATGATCAAATGAGCCATGTTACAGGACACTTATCGGGGCTAAATAGGAAACTCACAAGAGTTTAAATCAGGGAGCTCGTAGAGCTTATCTTATAACTCCAAAGGGTTATTATCAAGGAGCATTGGATAAGGTAATAGGGAGTTCAAGCGAGCCGTATCAGGAATCTCATAAGAGCTTATATTAGGATGCTCACATAGAGTTGCGTTTGTGTCCGCATTATATGCTGGATCACAACCGATCGAATCATGTAAAAAAAAGCTCACATAGAGCTCCAGTAGTGCGCAACACATGCATAATCATTATCAATTTGGATGCTCGCAGGAGCTGTATAATAGGATGCTCGAGAGGGATTTTATCAGGATGCTCGTCTGAGCTATATTATGTCCGCAACATATGCAGGACCACATGCAATATGGGAAATCACATATATCTATCGAATTTCATTATTGAAACGGAACTTAATGTTTATCGAGCAATATCAGACATGTGATTAATTTCATACATTAAACATTTATACAATTCACACAATACAAAATTCAATTCAAATATATTAATACGCATAATTAAGTTACACGATCTTACCTCGACACTTGTTTGTATACAAAAATCTATTAATCCAAATTTTTTTCTTTTAATCGATATAGCTTCGAATTTGAGTTGTTTGGATCTAATAGATGAATTTAATCATTAATTTATCACATTTCATTTTCAATTGGATTCAATTTGCGTCCTAGGAAAAATTACCATTTTGTCCCTACACTTTTCATAAATGTCAATTTCGTCCCTAGGTTCGAAAAATGAAATTCATGCAATTTAATCATTATTCCAAGCTTAACCAAAATTTTCATATAGCATTTGCAGCACATGTATTTCACAAAATTTAGAATTTTTCCACAACTTTTAAATATTTGCAATTTAGTCCATAAATCATAATTTCATCAAATTCTCTTTGTAAAAGTTGTTTATCTATCAACAACCTTTCATTTTATGTCATAAATTTAAAAAATTTCAGCATATTCATCCATGTAAAAATTTCTATACTTTGATATCTTTCCAAATCAATCCCCAAAATAGACAGATTAGACTATCCCGATCTCAAAAATATAAAAATTACTTAAAACGGAACAAGAAAACATACCTAATTAAGCTTGGTTAGTTTCCTTTTTCTTTCCTGGGGTTTCCATGTATTTTTTGGGGAAGAAGACGATATAAAACGATAATATTTCTATTTAATTATTTATTATCCATTAATTTTTTTGATTTCCAATTTAGTCATTAACCTCTTCTAATTTTCCATGGATGAATCACCAAAAATATCTACTAACTTTTCTTTAATGGTCCAATTACCATATAAGGACCTCTTATTTTGAATTCCATAGCTATTTGATCCTTTTAGCTACTAGAACTCAACTTTTACATTTTATGCAATTTGGTCCTTTCCATAATTAAACACATAATCGGTAAAATTTTCTTATCAGGATTTTCATAAGACATTCCTATCATAATACAGACCATGTAATAATATTAAAATAAGTTTTTTTTGACCCGAATCTATGATCCCGAAACTACTATTCTGATTTCACTGAAAATGGATTGTTACATTGTTGTTAAATAAACAACTTTTGTAAAGTGATTTTTGATGAAATTATCATTTAGGGACTATTATGTAAAAGTAATAAAATAAAATATCATGATGAAATTGTGAATTGATGCATTGTTTGGGTTGATATGAGTCCCTAGGTAAATCGACTAGCTTGGTATGTGGATGAAATTGTATGGATTTCAAATTACGAGCTTAAGGACTAAAATGTAAATAAATTAACATAATAGGGGAAAAGGCATAATTTTGCAAAAGTATGATTCTTTTTTACTGAATTGAATATAATGAATATTAAATGGATTAAATTTTCTTATTTAGATTAAGTTAAGCCTCATGCGGATCTAAATCTGGGGAAAGATAAAGTCTCACACTAGTTGATTCTATTTTGTTGTCTTTGTATTTGAGGTAAGTTCGTACATTGAAATAATGTTTTAATGTTATTTAGTTTATATATTATTATGCTATTTATCATATCATGTTAGAGCGAAAATCAAATGACATTTTGATGACTATCGAGCCTCCTTAGGAATATATAGGATACAAATGACATGTCATTAGGGTTACCATGTTTCGGGTGCTAATCCTGAATATCCTACCGATGGCTGAGTGTAATACCCATCACCCGTATTCAACATTAGAATAGGGTTACAGAGTATTATTGGGCTTACAACATAAACAACCATCCAATTTGAATAAAAAATCATCAACCAAATGTAATTCCAATCAAATACAATTACATTGTCCCTATTACGAGCCTACAAGGCCCTAAACCAACTTTAGGAGTGGTTCGGGACTAAATCGATAACTCAAAATTTTTTTACAAAACTTAGAAAATTTTCTTTAGAAAAACCAGGGGACACACACTCGTGTGGCCCGGCCGTGTGTCTCATACGGCCAAAGACATGCCTGTGTCATAGGCCGTGTGGACATTCAAAATGGGATCACATGGCCATGTCCCAGCCCGTGTCCGACCCTGTGTAACTCTCTGACTTGCATCACACGGCCAACACACATGCCCGTGTGCCCTAAAAATGGCAATACATGCCTGCGTGCCAGGCCGTGTGCTAGGCCATGCCAAACCTGTAGGGTATACTGACTTATGCCACAAGACCATGTCAGACGCCCGTGTGTGACACCGTGTGGAGCATACTGATTTCTAATTCATCACCAGGGGACACATGGTCGTGTAACCTGACCATGTATCACACACGATTGAGACACACGCCCGTGTGGACAAAAATAGGCTATTTACCAAGCCAATTTGTCACCCAAATTTGCATGTACCTACACAACCCAAATGGTACAAATTCATAGCATAAATGAACATCTAACTTAACCACAGTCAAGGCTAAATCATACCATTTCCAATACTAGCAACGAACATGCTTATAAACTCATGTTTTACTCATTCAAAACATACCAAATACACATATACGAATCAACTAACTAAACCTTTCCCAAACATATATCATTTTGCACCAATTCACAAGCACAATTCATATCTAATATCAACCATTTAACAACCATATTACCTACCACAAGCAATTATGAACTCATCAATAAAGAGCATTAACACACACACACACATATATATATATAGACATCACCATCTTAGACAAAATAAGCCAACACAAATGACCAAAATACATATACCAAAAAGACCAAATCCCTATACATGCCATATACTTAAAATACCAAAGTTCATAGGTACCAGGTGATAGGTGGATAGTGTGAAGCGATCTTCGACAATCCCCGAATCTTTGATAACACTATAAAACACGAAAAAATAAATAAAGTAAGCTATAAAGCTTAGTAAGCTTGTATAAAATAAACTCAATTCAATCTCAAGATTATAATTCAACAATTTAAATATATCAACATTTAGCATATATTAGCTAACAAACCTTTCATATACACATTTATGATATTTCTCACATTCTTCTCAAGTTTCTTTGAACCAAAGCTTATACATGTCACGTACATACCTGTACCATCTCATATCATTCTCATACTCAATCACATCTTTTGTTTACTTGTTGAACCATTCAGAATAAAAGTCAGATACTCAAGAGTCTTACACACTAAGTACATATAACATGGCCCGAAGCCAAATCAAGGTAGCTTATATCTAAAATACTGATGTTGTGGCCCGAAGCCAAATCAGCCTATATTCATGGCTCGAAGCCAAATCGGTATAACTCGCACCTAAAGTGGTAATATCATGGCTCGAAGCCAACTCAATCTATCCCCTAATGACAATTCACTAGTATCCTAAACTATTCCTAAGGTTCAATCGGGATTTTGAATGTCGAATCGTCATCGACTCACTATCGATCATATCCATAGTCTCGTATTCACAATTTATGCAATATCAAAGCATATGAAATACATTCGTATTAAAACTTATAATATACGAACTTACCTCGAGTTCAAAAATGATGAAATTGGTCGATTAATCGAGTACTTTATCTTTTCCTCGATCGAATTCCAAATTCTACTTTTCTTGATCTATATAATATTAAATTCGGCTAATTCAATTATCCCTCTATTCAATTTAGTTCAAAACACACTTTAAAGCACATACACTTTTGCCCCTAATATTTTAATATTTTTACAATTTAGTCCATATTTCACAAAATTACAAATTCATGAAATTTAATCACAACCCATGGTAGCCAAATTAATATTATACCCGTAGCAGCCCATATTTTTCATTTACTATAAATTTTAACCACTAAATTTACACTTTTCAAAATTTAACCCCTAATTTGCATTTCCACTAAAATCACTTAACAAAACTTGTATATCTATCAACAAGCATTCATAATCTATCAAGAAACTTCAACATACATGCTTATTCATCAATGGAAACTCTCAAAATCTTTAATAATTTTGCAAAATAGTCCTTGAGCTAGCTAGACCTACTTGCAACGATCTCAAAAACGTAGAAATCATTAAAAAAGAACAAAATACATACCTAATTGAAGAAAAATAGCTTGTCAAAACTTCAAGCCCTAAAATGGCTTTTCTTTGTGATAGGATTGGCTAAGGAAGATGATAATGAACTAAATTTTTGTTTTACTTTATTTAATTATCCTTTAATAACTAAATTAGAAAAATAACCTTAATAAACATTAATTATTTCAAATTTACCAAGCCACCATCATCCACTATTAGAATAATGGTCTAATTACCACTTAAGGACCTTAAATTTAAGGTTCCATAGCTATTAGACACTTTTAACTAATAGAATAGCACTTTTGCACTTTACGCAATTTAGTACTTTTTACCGAATTGAGCATTCAAACGATAAAATTTCTAAAAAAAACTTTGACACAATCAAATATTCATGTTGTAGACCTTAAGATAATAATAAAATAAATATTTTAGCCTCAGATTTGTACTCCCAAAACCACTGTTCTGATTTAACTAAAAACAGGTTATTACATTGAGTTCCAACATTTGTTGCAAATACTCGTCAACTCGTGTGAGCAGCACCATGTAGCTACATTTTAACCGTCAACTTGTGTGAGTAGACCCATTTATGGCTTGAGTGAGCATCGATGTAAAGGAAAAGGAAAGGAAATGGTTTCGACCATATGTTTAGCACACTTTGTATGAGCTTCTTGTGTATCCAATATTATTCTAAGTGGTTCAACGGGCATGTAAAGGGAAGGAACGACAAGTGTTCTGATTGACCATATTATGAACTTATGGAAAGGTAAGAATTGATGTTGATCGAAGTAGGTATAACCATGTTGATAGAAAGTATGAACTCTAATGTGATATATTCATGAAATCTAACAAATGTGATATATTCATGAAATCTATCTTACCATGTGATAATTTTCTTAAGCTATGTTTAAGCACTAACTTGTGTTGTTGATGATGCTTAGGCTTGTGCCAAGCTATGTCGAATTGATTCATATCTATTTTATAAGACTTTGCATTGAAATGGTAAGCTATGGTCATGATTTATGAACTTACTAAGCATAATATGCTTACGTTGTTTTCTTTTCTATGTTTTATAGATTATCAGAAGCTCGATCGGTTTGGAAGCTCATCGGAGATCTATTAAACTATCCAGAGATTACATTGGTAGATTTTTATGTTTTCATCATGGTTATAATTGTAACACCCTTAACACATATCCGTCGCCAGAATAGGGTTACAGAGCATTACAATAAACACGTAACTCAAATCATTCATTCCCAACATTTCATAATCATTTCAAAATCCAACAAAACACATCCATAACGTCCCTAATTCAAGCCCTCGAGGCCTTAGAAACAATTTAGATACGATTCAGGACTAAATCCAAAACATTTAAAGCTTTATGGAAAAATATGGAAAATTTCACACTGCAGGGGTCACATGGCAGTGTGGCTAAGCCATGTGACTCACATGGCTGAGACACAGGCTCATGTTTCAGGCCATGTGGACATTCGAAGTAGGGACACACGATCATGTCCCAGCCCGTGTCCGTGCTTATGTAACTCTCTAACTTGGGTCACACGGCCAAGCCACATGCTTGTGTGCTAGGCCGTGTAACTCTCAAAATGCAACCTTTAAAAACCTACAGGGGACACAGGTCATGTCTTAGGCAATGTGGACAAGAAATAGGCCAATTTCAAGCCATTCATTTGACCCATTTCAAGCTCACACATACAAGGCATTTGCAAATATAATCAAGCTTTCAAACATATCAAAGCAAGCATATTAAGACCAATTCATTAGGTCATTTATCCGTACAACCAATATGCCATCTAGGCACCTCAAATGCAAACATACAATTATCTAAACATACAATTTGTAGTAAAAAAAATGATAACAAGTAGTAATTTTGTTACTATTTCCTATTAAATATGGAAATAACAATAAACAAGATAAAAATGGGATTTGATATATTCCTTACTAGATAAGGAAATGGAATTCAATTATTATTTAAAAGAGTTTTAGATAAATAATAATTAAAATTTAAATCAAAAGGATTTAATATATTCCGTATCAAATAAGAAAATATAATTTAGTTATTATTTAAAAGAGTTTCAGGTAAATAATAATTAGAACAAAATTTAATTATTATTTAAAAGAGTTTTAAATAAAAGACAATTAAATAGAATTTAAATTATTATTTAAAAGAGTTTTTAAAATTCAAGATAAAATCTGATATTCCTTATCAGATAAGGAAAGATATTTTAAATTATTTAAAAGAGTTTTTTAAATATATACTGTAACACCCTTAACCCGTATCCGTCGTCGAAATAGGATTACGAGGCATTATCGATCAACCACAACATAAATCACACATTTATACATTCACAATCAAATTCCATTCACATTATCCCTTATAAGGCTCCACGAAGCTTAAAACATGCTTAGAAGTGGTTGGAGACTAAAACGATAACATTTACAAACTTTGAAAAACTTATAAAATTTTATTGTATTTAAAGGTCACACGCCCGTGTGAACAAGTTGTGTGCCTCACACGGCCACCAAACACGCCCGTGTCACAGGCCATGTGAAAATAGGGCATACATACTGACTTGCACCACATGACCGAAGACACGCCTGTGTGCCATGGCCATAGGAAAACTAGAGGGGTTATTGACTTGGGTCACACGGTTGGCCACAGGCCCATGTGCTAGCTCGTATGCCACATACGGCCAGTAGGCATGCCCGTGTGTCTAGGCCGTGGCAAACCTGTAGGGTATACTAACTTAATTTGAAAGGGTACCCCAAGGAACATGTGACAGCCCTAAAGTGACCCTAGTCGGAAAGCGGTTTCGGGATCACTAAACTGAGTCACCAAATTATTTGAATATAATATTTATTGTCTAAAATATGTGAATATGAATGTGTGAAAGTTTTAAGCTTCGATTTAGTCGATTGCATGTGAATTCAGCTAATAGGACTTATGTGTGACACTTTTGAAATGTGATAGGTTAATCTATAAGGATCTATTAGTGCATGTAATAAAAGGGTGGACTTGCATGTCAATTTCCCCCTTAATTTAGTAGTGGCCGGCCATGACAAGGAAGGAGGACAAAATGTTATGGGCAAAACATGGCATAAACATGTTATGTTAGTGATTTATGTTAGGAAAAAATAAAATAAGGAGTATGGGTAATAAAATAATAATGGAAAGGTAAATGATGATGAAAAAAATTGTCTCATCCATGTTTCCCCCCCCCCCATTGCCGTGAATTGAAGAAAGAAAACAAAAAAAAAGTGTTCATTCTTGAACATCTTTGGCCGAATAGAGGAAAGAAAGGAAGGGGAAAAGCTTGAGAAAATCGGCTATGGTGGTTTGCTAGACTAAGGTATGTTTGATGTTGTCCTTGAGATTCATGCATGTTTTTAGTTGTTAGTTTGAGTTCTACCTAGCCCATGGTTTAAATCTTTGCTATGAGATGGAGATGATATTCGGCCATGGGTGTTGTCTTCTTGGTTGATGTTTGATGTTGTGGTGATGAGGCATGAAGATGAGTTAAGTTTCGGCTAAGGTGGATTTGTGTTGATGTCATTTGCATGCTAAGTGTGAAGCTTTGTAATGATACATGTGATGGTGATTGATGACTCTTGGATTTTCTTTTTGGCATTTTTGAGTTAGACATTAAGTTATTTGTGTAACCCATGACCAAAATTGAATGGTATGGTGTCTTGATGCATTCGGCCATGGTAGAAAATAGATGTGAAATGGTAGTAAGGTGAAGTGCAAAATGTTAGTATTTGATTACTAGTGTATATATGCGTATTAGCCGAGTTTTGAACTTGAAACAAGATGATATATAATCAATACAAGTAACCATACTTGTAGGAAGTATTAAGCATATAATCGGCCTCAACATAGACATACATATTCGGCCATAGGAAGAAGATTGGTGTTGCATGTATTCGGTTAGAGGCAAGCATATTGATGCTTTTATCTTGGCTTAGACAATCGGCTAAAAGGAAGTGTGGGTTAATATGTTGAGTTGATTCATGATTTCATATGTATGTGACTTTAATGTCTAATGTATATATATATGGGCTAAGTACCTTGAGTCCCTCTTTTCGATGCTCAAATGATTAAATCAATTTATTTGTTAAATTAAGCTCAAGAGCAAAGGGGAACTAAATCCGATAAAGGGAAGGAAAAAGTGGTCGAATAGCCATCGAAATCGTTCGACAACATCCGAGGTAAGTTTTCGAGTAACGAGACTTAGTTTACGATTTGATTAAGTCATGACGTATGAGCATAACCATTATACGGTGATATGATGATTCTACTTGAATTATATGTTGAGTTAATTAGTCTATACGTATGACGGGTAGCCGTATATGCATAGAGATCGTGTCATAAAGCAAACTAAACCATGCTGTTTGTATGCGGCTAGTGAGCCGAAAATGGGATTGCTTAATACGTGACTTGTGTTTGAACTCTAATTATGAAAATGAAATATAGATGTGTCATGACTTATTGATATGTGCATGAATATTTGGATGATAACCGGGCTAAGTCCCGAAGGCATTTGCGCTAGTGACTAGTTCCGGGCTAAGTCCCGAAGGCATTTGTGCGAGTTACTATATCCGGGTTAAGTCCCGAAGGCATTTGTGCGAGTTACTATATCCGGGTTAAGTCCCGAAGGCATTTGTGCGAGTTACTATATCCGGGCTAAGTCCCGAAGGCATTGGTGCGAGTTACTATATCCGGGCTATGTCCCGAAGGCATTCGAGCGAGTAGCTATATCCGGTTAACTCCCGAAGGTACTTGGCTTGGGAATGAGCGACCTTGCTGTAATAGTTTCAATTAATACACTCGTAAAATCCCAGCGATGAGGTATGTTTCGTATATGCATTGAATTAGTTGATCCCTTACAAATAGTATTCGCTCAGTCGATAAATGAGCTACCGGCCTTTGGCTAAGTTGATCTTTTGTGTATGAATATAAGGGTTGGTAATGTGAAGTAAGTATGATATTGAGAATTTGTGCATATGAAATTATCCATTTAGCCATATGAATGCTACACTTTAGTTGTGTCTAATTTCATGGTTCAAAACTTACTAAGCATTAAATGCTTACTCCATTTCTTTGAATCTCTGTTTTATAGATTTTGGTTCGTTAACTATCGGACTCGGGATTGTCGAAGTCGAAGTCGTCCACACTATCAAAGCCCCTTTTGGTACACTTTTGGTTGAACTTTGAAATGGCATGTATAGGACTACCCTTTTTGATGTTGGTCATGTACCTTTCGGTATTGTACAAATTTGGATAGCCATGCGAAAATGGCTTATATATATTTTTGAGCATAATGTTATAATCATTTTGTATGTATATGGTTATTGAGAGGTGTGGATGTGCTTGGCAATGATTGGCCATTGGAATGGTTAATCACGATCATACTTTGTGCTATATATGCTAAAGGGTTAGTTGAATCATGGAAACTATGTAATAGGTAAAGTCTACCTTAAAGGCAGATGCTGACAGCAGCAGTGGTGTGAATTTAAAAAATCACTAAAAATAGTAGGAATGGAATTAAATAGTGAATAAATTATGTAATCGAACCTTGATGAATATACTTCCATATGGAAGAAACGAAATGGTCATATGAGTCATATTTTTAAGGGATATTTAAGTTTTCGTGGGACAGGGCCAGAGAAATTTCTGGATCCCATGATCTGATTTTGGAAATTCATTATAAATTAACCATAGATAATTAGAAGTCATTTCATATATGTATAGATTCCATTTTGAGTCTAGTTTCATTAGAAACAAACGGCATAAGTATTGAAGCTCTGTATAAGGAGTTATCTAAGTCGCAATGCAGGAAGGTCAGTGTAGTCGAACCCTGTAACAGGGGAGACTTTAACTAATAAACTGTACTAATTGGCTCAACCGAAAATTCTAGAAAAAAATTTATGGATGGATATATGAGTCTAGTTTCATGGAAAAATTACGAAACTTATTTTCGAGTTTTGGAACTCAAGATATGATTTTTAAGGTGACAGTGAAGCAGTTAGCCAACTGTCTGGAAATTTTTAAAATGGACTGTGAACATACATGAATTATGTCTGTTAGCACCTCGTGGTCGCTTCCGACAACGGTCTCGGGTACGGGGTGTTACAGAACACACGGCCGTATAGCATGACTGTGTGTCACACATGGCTGAGACACATGCCCGTGTCTCTACCCATGTCGACAAAATAGGTCGTTTGTAAAGCTAATTTGCCACCCTTCTCTCATGCACCATAGCAACCAAAATGGTATCAATTCAATACACATTTAAGCAACTCAAAATATGCTATTCCATACATATATCATGTCATCTATCCACAACCAATTCAACTACTCAATTCCATACTCAAAACATACCAATTCATTATCTATAAATCATACCATAATATACCATTCCTCTAGCATTAATACACCAACTTACAACTATCCAAAATAGCCAACACATAATCATACCAAACAAGCCAACACATAAGGAATTATATACAACACACATATATCACTTACCAAACACAATTCAAGCCAACTTAAATGGCCATACATACCAACATTTACAAGCCAAATCTCATGGCTAATATCATAACTCAAAACATACCAAGATGACACTAGCCTATACATGCCATATACCATATATACAAAGCTTCAAAAGTACCAACAAAATGATCGATAGTGTGATGACGTTTCCTGATGATCCTCGAGTCCGAGCTAGCTTTAAATTCACTATAAAACACAGCAGAAACAAATGAGGTAACTTATAAAGCTTAGTAAGTTCGTACCAAATGTACTCAACAGTTCATAATATACAAATCACCAATTTGAACTAATTAATGTCTAAATCATGATAACCAACAAACTTTCCTCATACTCACTTAAGTGTTTACGAACAAGTTCATAACTTCTTTTATCTGGGTTTCATGCTTTATATGTACATACATGTACAAATTCATATCAAACACATACCTTATAACACCCCTTATCCACATCCGCTTCCGGAATGGGGTACGAGGCGTTACCTTACTCAAACGCATGCATACAAACATTTCCAGGTCATAAATTTTTGTTCAAATTTAAAACTTTTCAATTTCTATCTTAAGGTCCCTTATGCGGGCCCACGAGGCCAAAAACATACATTGGAGGTGGTTAGGGACTAAACCGAGAACTTTTGAAACTTTTGAGACACTAAGAAACTTTTCATATTTTGGAGAGTCACACGCCCGTCTGGGTAGGCCATGTAGTCACACACGCCCGTGTCCTCCACTCATGTAACTCTTTGTTTATGACGTCATCACCCATTTAGGTTCACACAGCCATGTCACACGCCTGTGTGCTAGGTCGTGTGGCCATCCAAGTGGATGATAGTTAGGCTATTTACCAAGCTTTTTTCCATCCAAAAACACTTGCACACCCATACTAAGTTTATCAACACACAACATGGCATTTTTAGGCTTCCCAAAAACCACACCATGGCATTCACACACTGTTTATAAATCACATTCAACATGCACAACCACACACACACTTAACCAATTATAACATGTAACTTATTCAACCATTCACATTTAGTATTTTCCACACATAATAATCACACATTCACTCATCCAACCCATACAAGCCTGCTCATCCATGTAATGCTTCATCATAGACTTATAACATAGCAAATATTGGCCACACTGAACGGCCTTATACAACAATGACCATCAATTAGCATAGGCAAATATTCTATGCCAACTCATAATATCTTGTACACAATAACCAAATCCCTATACATGCCATACACTTAAAATGTAAGAAAATCATCGATACCCATCAATAGGTTGTTAGTGTGGTAGGATCTCCGACGACCTCCAACTCGAGCTAACATCTGTGACACTATAGGAAAAAGGAAAGGAAGAGAGATTAAGCATATAGCTTAGTAAGTAGGTATGTAAATAATAAACAATTTATTAACATGCTTTTAACAATCCTCGTAATATGTTCTCAAGAAAATGCAGTCATAATTGCACAAAGTTCCACTATTCACTTATGTTCATATCAAGTTGTACGCAAGTTATAGTCACTAAATTATTTATCTCTTGAGCTACGGAACTCCAAATTAAGTTCTGCTAATTTTCCCTAAAACTAGACTCAGATATCTCCTTACCATAAATTTCCAGAATTTTTGGTTTAGCTAATAAGCACAATTTATTCTTTAAAGTCGTCCCTATTTTGCTATCTGACAGTTTCGACCCTTCTTCACTAAAAATTAATTATCTTCTTGTTCGCGACTCGGATGATGTTCTTATTTGATTCTATTGAAAATAGATTCATCAGGAATTTAAAAAATATAAATTATGACTCTTAATTAGTTTTATACTATTTTTAATGATTTTCCAAAGTCAGAACAGGGGATTTGGTATTCATCCTGACCCGGTTCCACAAAAGTTCAAACATCCCATAATATGAAATTCTCTTGCTTATGGTATTTTTTCTATGTGAAACTAGACTCAATAATATTTAATTTCATATCTTATTCAACCTCTAATTTAATTTCCACAATGTTTTGTGATTTTTCAAAGTTATACAATTGCTCTTGTCCAGAACTGTTTTACTTCTAACTTTACTCTTTCATGATTTCTTTGTATTAACATCCATTTAATCATACATAACACCAAACCATATCCTTAACTAGCCATTCCAATAGCTAGTCATTATCAAATATTTACATGCCATCCATTGGCCAATTTAACCTATACATCAACAACAAAACTTAAACTTATCATGTCTCAATTTAATTTGGCCTAAGAGCCTCACACATGGTCATCAATCAAATTTGCCACCTATTTATACATCATAAGTATAGACTTCTAATCACAGGGTCATCACAAGATCATTTTCATATGTAGGACTTACTCATTTACATTCTTACCAAATGTCCCAGATACATCAAATTCATTACTCATGAATTTTACGCACGTACTTGTACCCTTTCAACATGACATACCTTGTCATTTCTTTGACAAAATCTTTGGATTTACCTGTTGAACCTCTTGGGATACCAAGGATACTCGAGGAAAATCGTACATGATGTATCGTATCAATGCCATGTCCCAAACTTGGTCTTACATGGAAATCTCATATCGATGCCAATAGCCTAGCTATGGTCTTACATGATGCCTCATGCCGATGCCATGTCCCAGACATGGTCATACACTGGCTCACATAACGATGTCGATGCCATGTCCCAGACATGGTCTTACACTAGCTCACATAACAACGCTGATGCCATGTCCCAAACATGGTCTTACACTGGCTCAGATAAAAACTTTGATGCCATGTCCCAGTCATGGTCTTATACTAGCTCACATGGCAACGCCGATGCCATGTCCCAGACATGGTCTTACACTGACTCACATAATAATGCCAATGACATGTCCCATACATGGTCTTACACTGGCTCACATAACAATACCAATGCCATGTCCCAGAAATGGTCTTATACCGGAACACATGCCGATGCTATATCCCAGATATGGTCTTACACAGTTACACATATTGCCGTGGTCCAACCATGGTCTTTACTGTCAATTCATAACATATCGTAATTCGATCATGCTCAACCCTACATTTCTCTTAATTTAATCTTTCACTACGATCTCATATTTTTATATTATTCACGATCCAATAATAACATACGAAATAATACATGATATCGATTATGCATTTAAACATATCAAATTTAATGCTTATTAACATATGAAACTTACCTCGGTATGAAACGACGAAATAAGTCAATTACTCGATTATTTTGCTTTTCCCCCGATCTAATACCTAATTTCATCTTCCTTGATCTATAATAACACATTTAATTTATTTATTCATCATGCTACTCAAATTAGCCCAATTTCACATTTTTGGTAAAATTACATTTTTACCCCTATAATTTTTCATATCTACACTTTTGCCCCTAGGCTCGTAAAATGAAATGTGTTCAATTTCTTTACTACCCATGCATATCCAAACCTTTATCATGCTTAGGGAAGCCCACATTTTCCATTATTTCACACATTTACCACCTATTTTACAACTTTTACAAAATGGCCCATTTTAGGTGTTTTCATGAAAATCATTGAACAAAAGTTGTTTATTTAACAAATAATATTCATTTTCTTCCATAAAAATGTAGCAAAAAACATGAATATTCTCATGGTAAAACCCTATACTTTCAACCATTTTGCAAAATAGTCCTCCCATTAGCTAGATTAAGCTACAACGGTTCCAAAAATACAAAAATCATCAAAAATGACCATCAAAATCACTTACTTGTGGGGGTTAGAGGTTGCTGAAATTTTCAAGCTTGCATGGCCATTTTCTTGGGTAATAATTGGTGGAGAAGAAAGATAAGTAAAAACATGATAGCTTTTCTTTTTATTTTACTATTATTCTACCTATTAAGTCACCTAAAGCCACCAAGTTTGACCATTTTAATTTTTTTGTCTCCATGTACATCCACCACTCATTTTTAGTGGTCTATTTACTTAATAAGGACCTCCACATCTAATTTCTTTAGCTACATAACGTGTTTGACTTGTAGAACATAATTTTCACTCTTTAAGTGATTTAATCCTTTTTTTCGAAATTAAGCATGCAACTGCAAAAATTAATTCACCAAACTTTTCAACTATCTATAAAATCATGCTATAACACATAAAATAATATCAAAAATAATTTCTCTGACCTCAGATTTGTGGTTTCAAAACCACTGTTCTAAATAAGCCTAAAATCGAGATGTTACAATTCTCCCCATTTAGGGATTTTCGCCCTAAAAAATCTCACCGAAAAAGAGATTAGGGTATTGTTCTCGTAGTTTCCCCTATCTTGACCAAGAGTCCTCTTCGAGGGGATACTTCCATAATCACTTTGTCATCGACCTTAATTCAAACATCTTAAATTTTCAAACCCATATACCACATGTTAGCTTGAAGTTGCTTTCAACTTTCACGAATCACTTTCAACTATTATTTTTTGATTTTACTAATATGCAATAGACCAACTCATTCAAATGAAAAAAATTGAGTCGATTTCAAATACCAAATAATAGCATATCAAAATACTCTTTTCTTCATGCTATTAACTAACTCAAAAATACAATCTTTTTCAACTCCTTTAACATTCTACTCAAAACCTTCACAACTGCATTTGCTCAAGGAAAACAAAATATCCTAATTGAACTCACTAACTTTAATCAGACTTTCCTGAGAAAAAGAAAAATTTCATAGAGTTTGAGCCTGAGCTTTCACTATTTTTACCTTTGCAGAGGTCAAATCTTTCCACAAAAATAGAGGAATTCTGATATCAGAAGCATTACATTCTCATGATCGAATCAGGATTACACCTATAACAAACATAGCTATCACAAGCCAACGAATACACATACTAGAAGTCCGAGAACCTAACTCGTAAGAAAAATAATAAGGATCTTGATGATTCCTCAGAGAAAACTGGAAGAAATCAACACTCACATGTTCTAAAATCAATTGTAATAGGGATAATATATATTCCAAATATACGAGTACAAAGCAAAACAACTTTCGGTAGAAACAAAAGAGTAGTCTCATATAAATTTCATCATCCACTCATATTCCAACATAATAGGATAGAATCCCGAAATGAGGCAATGCCATTCATAATTCAATCAGACCATCAATACTTTCATTTAACATTAAAGTTAGCTAACATTCGCACTCGATTAGAATTTCATCAAAAAATAGACATTCATGTGAATCCCTGAGGATGAATGAATATATACTCAGAATACTTAGAAAAAAATCATTGTAATCTATTCAACCATAATTGTTACACACAGACATCTTTATAATTCAAACATCATTTCTCCGGCTAATCTTGTTATCATAAACCCCTGTATTATTCCACTCACTAATGAAAATCAATTCAGAAGAACTTTCAGTAAACACATCTTTAGACACCATACCTAATTGAGTTGATTAGCCGAAACTAACTTCTTCTTTAACTGTGACATTGCATAATCCATATAATCTTTAAAACAATATGATATTTCTTTTAAAATTGAGTTCGTTTATCACACTATACTCAACTCTGTTTGTATTACTAATTATTTCACCACTGAACTCTTTAGTTCACACTTATGAACTTATTCAAGATGATTCTCGTAAAATTTTGTCATAAAGCAATATTGGTAAGGGGGTGAGGTCATAAAGCCTTTAACTTGACTTTCTTAAATACACATATATGTCTTAGCATTTCATCACTAATTTAATACCATCATAATCACATAGTTCATTCCAAACAAATTAACAAACTTATTTATTATACAAATGTTTTCTGTCATCCACAATTTCAAACAATGAAATTACTTACTCGAGCTCAATATTAATATCTAATTAAATTCTAACACCTAGCGTCCATTTTACTTATTGACATTTGTCAAATTAGAGAATGCCTTACGGGTTATAGTATGTCGTTTACTTGATGCCATAGTCCAACTATGGTCTTACACAAAATCACAATGACATAGCCCAACTATGGCCTTACATGTCATTACGATGCCATAGCCCAGCTATGGTCTTACATTCCATACTTTGCCATGGTCCAACCCTGGTCTTATCCGTCAATTCCTCATTGAACGATCGTTCTCATCTCTTGTGTTCTACTCAATTTGACCTTCCAATTCATTTTTCATAATATTAAAACATTCATGGTTCAGTAACACAAACATAAAACAAAACATCATATTATCTCTAATTTAACAATTAAACATAAGATTCTAACATATAAACATACTGATTACACTTATTCTAGCAAGTGTACATAAACACACATTCCGTCTATTTGAGTAAATTTGCTTACCATATTCACTTAATCAAATATATTGAGCACATAACGTCATATGCATGCCAAGCAAACATGGATGGGCTTATCACCATATAAACTTTCATTTTATTCTACGTTTCCACATTTCTCAACTCATGGTTATCTCACTTCGTACATTAACACATACATATCATGAATATCTATTCATACCTTTCTAAGTTTCATCTCATCATAAACACATTTCGATCACCTTAATATCATTTTTCAGCATTAGTGAAAACAACTCGGTTGGAAGTCATCTCTGTCTTAACAAAACAATTTTGTTAGAGATGGGAGATATCACACTATCACGAGTAGTAACATTGCATGTATAGCTAGACTCACATATGCTACGTTAGTTCGAGAACTGACTAAATCGTAGCTCTAATACCACTAAATGTAACACCCCATAGCCACGTTCGAACACATAATCATAACAAAGAAGCCAACACATAAGGCATTATATACATCACACATATGTCACTTACCAAACTCAATTCAAGCCAACTTAAATGGCCATACATACCAACATTTACAATCCAAATCTCATGGCTAATATCATAACTCAAAACATACCAAGATGACACTAGCCTATACATGCCATATACCATATATGCAAAGCTTCAAAAGCACCAACAAAATGATTGATAGTGTGATGACGTTTCCCCATGATCCTTGAGTCCGAGCTAGCTTTAAATTCACTATAAAACACGAAAAAAACAAATGACGTAAGCTATAAAGCTTAGTAAGTTCGTACTAAATATACTCAATAGTTCATAATATACAAATCATCAATTTGAACTAATTAACGTCTAAATCATGGTAACCAACAAATTTTCCTCATACTTACTCAATTGTTTACGAACAAGTTCATAACTTCTTCTATTTGGATTTCATGCTTTATATTTACATACCTGTAACTCCCCTCACCCGTATCCGATGCCGGGATAGAGTTTGAGGCATTACCGAAACTTTATATTTACAAACATACCAAATCGAGTTACCAAGTTTCGCCCAGATTTGAAACTTTTCAAACATGTACATCTCGTCCCTTATACATGCCTTCGAGGCCTAAAACATACTTAGGGACAGTTCGGGATAAAATCGGGAACATTCGATAAACTTTGGGCCTCTTAGAAAATTTCCCTTACTTTGAAGTGTCACACACTCGTGTGGTCACACACGCCCGTGTGGCTTGGGACATGCCCGTGCCCTCGGCCATATGCAACACAGACTTTAACCTTATCATGCAATTAGGGACACATGGCCAAGACACACACCCGTGTGGCCTGCCCGTGTACAACACTGACTTAAAATTTTAGGTGCAGGGGACGCACGGCCATAACACGCACCCATGAGGGCGAGCCGTGTGTCACACACGGCCTAGAGATACACCCGTGTATCCAACCGGATGGACCCTAATAGGCTATTTCCAAGCCTTTGGTCACCCTTTTCATCACTTATACTAAATGATTACCAAATACAAAGTAAAACATGATTATATTCTTATAAATGATCTTTGTAAAACTCATTGTTTGGAAACCTCATATCATTGGTTTCATACATGATAAGTTACTCCCTATCTGGTATTTATGGGTTTCCATGTCACTTTAACATATTCATAATTGGCTCGTTCTTGTGACTCATTGCCAATTATAAACAAACCATCACATATGAATATAAACATGCATAGATTTGTAGGTCATAGCTTAATTCAAATAAGCCAATTCCCATGGCCATATACAAAAAGATAGGTACGTCTTTACATGCCTTCATTTGGCAATTCAAATGACACATATAACGAAATACTCAAAAGTCATATACATGCCATTGAACAAAATAGAAATGTCTTTATACCAAAGCTGGACTAGTTGATAGTGTGCTAACTCTCCAACCATCTTCCAATCCTTACGAGTCCTCGGGCTCTATAAGACAGGGAAAAGAGAGGGGTAAGCATTTACATGCTTAGTAAGCTCGAATAACTCGAAAGTAAACTTACCAAGTAATTGGCATACAACCAAATTGGGTAATAGAATCTATAAGCATGAAATGGCTTCCCTATCACATACACTCAATCAATGAGTTAGTTACATAACAAAGCACCATGTAATTTATCTTAGATGAGCTAATCATTCAACATCTCATTTTGTACATATATCTCATGTTAATCTCGTTGAGTTTCTAGGAAATCTCGATGGAATATCCATTAACCGTCAATTAGTATAAATGATCGTTTCAGGTATGCACTCCTATGAACCTCATATCTTACGGCAGGATTACCAGTCCAGGCTAAATCCCCCGTATAGTGAACTCATAAGGTGATGTTGGGATTACCAGTCCAGGCTAAATCCCTTACAATGAAAAACACTTTTACTGAGCTCGGATCTAAATTACCAGTCCAGGCTAAATTTAGACCCTAATTGGATTACCCGTCTGGGCTAAATCCTTAATGAACATATATTCTTCGGGAGGCTCGATCATCCAAAGGAACACCCGTCCGGCTAGATCCTTTTCATAATTAAGATCAATGGATTACCCGTCTGGGCTAAATCCTTACTACAACACATGCAGGATCTCATTACACATGTAAATCATGGTTTATCCATCGAATTTCTTTTTTAACCTCAACCGAGGCATTTTTCAACAAGTCATTATCAAAGTTGCATTTCATGTATTTTTATGCCATTAACAAATGCAAATATCATGCATTCATGAATCATGTAATTATGCATATTATGAGTTTACTTTGAGTTATCCAAACTTACTTGGTATTTGTTTCCGTGACAGGTTTCGGTTATTCTGAAACCTTTCGTTTTCCTCGACCGACATTTGGAATTTGTTCCTCGGGTTCTGTAACAAAAAAATTAAATCACTAACACTCCACATTATACATTTCAAGTATAAATTCCACCCTGTTGCAATTGACCATTTTGCCCCTAACCTTTCTCATTTTTACGATTTAGTCCTTAGGCTCGTATAATGAAACATATGCAATTTCTACCTCAACCAAGCCTAGCCAAACACTTTTCCCTCTTATGGTGCTCACATTTTCCATTATTTTCACATTTCTACCACACATTTTACAACTTTTGCAAAAAAGTCCCTTTAATGGTTTTTTCATGAAAATCACTTAAGAGAAGATGTTTAACACACATCCAACTTTCATATTCCTCCATAATCCATCAAAATACAAGTAACTCATGCATGGGTAAATTTTTAAACATGAACCCTAGCATGAAATATGGGTAGAAATGGAGAGAGTAACTTATCAGGATTTCAAAAATACAAAGAACATTAAAAACGGGGCTTGGGAGCACTTACTATTGAGCTTGGAAAGCTTGGAAACCCTAGCTATGGAGGCCTTTGAAATTTCGACAGTATGGACGAGAAGACTGAGCTGAATTTGGTTCATTTTTCTCATTTTATTTCATTAAAATGACAAATGACCAAAATGCCCTTAAGTCATTTCTTTAAAATTTCATCCATGTAAACCCATTTTTGTCCAAAAACTTAGAAATTGGGCAAATTTCTCTCCAAGACCTTATAATTTATAATCTAAAGCAATTTCATACAAATTGCTTCTAGAATCCAAGTTTTGCAATTTATTCAACTTAGTCCCTAATTTCCAATTGGACACCTTACTCAAAGAATTTCTTCATAAAACTCTATCACATGCATATTCTCATATTCTAGGCCTCATAATAATCATAAAATAAATATTTTGATGTCAGATTTGTGGTCCCAAAACCACTATTTCGACTAGGCCTTATTTTGGGATGTTACAATACTTGTACAAATTCATATCAAACTCATACCTATACGTGATACTGTCGAATACTCAATATCTCACACACTAAGGGCCAAAACATAACCGAAGTTATTATAATCTCACACACTAAGTGCCTTTAACAGTCGAAGCTAGCTCAGTCTCGCACACTAAGTGCCATATATAACCGAAGTTATTCTGATACACACACTATGTGCTTTATATAGCCGAAGCAATCTCGAAACGTACACTAAGTGTCGAACATAGTCGATTTATCATCGTACACAACTGTAGTCTCATATATACAATTTATGCAATTAATAAAGCATTAAAACATAATTGTAATAATGTTTCACACGTATGAACTTACATCGGATACTAAAACGACGAATCGAATCGTTTAGTCAACAACTTTAGTTTTTCCCCGATCTAGATCCTAATTTTCTATAGGTCCCTAGCCGAATTTTCTAAACTTTCACATTTCTTACAATTTAGTCTCTATTTCAAAAATACACCAAATTCACAAAAATTCAATAAGACCCATGCTTAGCCGAATTTTCTATAGGTCCCTAGCAGCCCATATTTTTCATTTATTTCACAATTTAACTCCTCAATTTACACTTTTCTCAATTTAATCCCTAATATACATTTTTACACAAAATCACTTTACAAAACATTTATATCATATTTCATCATCAAACATCCAAAAACACATGAATTCCTCAATGGAAACTTTCAAAATCATCAACACTTTCAAAAAAATTGAGGCATGGGCTAGCTAGAACACGAAGCAATGGTCATAAAAACATCAAAAATCATCAAAAATTGAGCTCAAAACATACCTCAATCAAGCTGTGCAAATGCCAAAATTTCCAATGCTTCAAATCCTATCTTCTTTTTTCATTTTCGGTTATAAAAAATGAGAATGAATTAATGAATTTCTTTTGTTTAATTAAAACATATGTTAATTACTAATTTACTAATTTGACCTTGGTTTAATACATTAATAAACATCAAATTTATGCCCATTTATGTCCATTCCCACTATCAATGGTCTAATTACAACATAAGGACCTCCCATTTAATAAGCCATGGCAATTAAGCACTTTAAACAAGTAGAATATAACTTTTGCATTTTACACGATTTAGCCCTTTTTTCTCAAATTGAACTATTTAACGATAAAATTAGCTCACGAAATTTTCATACATATATATTCACATGCTATAAACACCAAAAATAATATTAAAATAATTGTACGACCTCAAATTTGTGGTTTCAAAACCACAATTCTGATTTAGCTAAAACTTGGCTATTACTTATACATAACCTCAAATCCAGTTTTACCCAACCCTATATATATGTGATATATGTACACTTCTCCAGTAACACAAGTTTTGGCTATCAGACGTTCAAGAGAATAAATAAAAAATGTTTTGAGAAAACGAAGTTGGAACTAGCATTCCATTCGACCGTTCGTCGTTCATTCGAGTGTGGATACTTGTAAACTGTGATCATCTTCAAATAAGGCAGCACCTTTGGAGATCCGATTCAAATCAAGCATTAGTATTTGGAAGTTGAACGGAACACGGTAATTTTCATTATTTCCTTTTCGATTTGAATGTATTGCATGAGATCCTTGGTAGCTTATGGGATAGTAATATTATTTTCCACTGTGTTATGTTCATATGAGATTCAAACTCTGTCCCGTATCCCAACAAGATAATCGGTGGTGGTGGCAGCAACGATGGTCCGACGATGTTGGTGGTAGCGATGGTGGTTCGACAGCGGTGGCGTCCTTGCGGTGGTCTGACAATAGGGTGCGATTGTTCGATAGTGGTGCGAAATACAAATAGGGAGGAGGGTTTAGTCATTTTTAATTGAAAAAGGGAGAAGAGAAGAAAATTGGCGGAGGAGAAGGTGACCCGCGATTGTAACACCCCTAGCCTGTATCCGTCACCTGATTTGGGCGATGGAGCATTACCGGAAGTTAACATCATTCAATGAATATTTATTCAAAATATACAAAACATAAAATAAATCATGGCAAAAGTATTCAAACTCAAGCACATTGTTTCTTATACAAGCCCTCGATATCCTAAAAACACAATAGAAATGAGTCGGGACAAAATCGAAAACATATAGGATTTTTCAGAAAAAGATGCAAAATTTCAAATTGTAGGGGTCACACAGTCGTGTGGTCAGGCCATGTGACTCACACGGCTAAGACACAGGCCCAAGTCATGTGGGCATTCAAAGTAGAGACACATGGCCGTGTCCCAGCCCGTGTTCATACTCGTGTAACTCTCTAACTTGGGTCACATGGCCAAGCCACACGCTCATGTGCCAGGCCGTGTACCCCTTGAAATGGCCTCACATGCCTATGTGCCAGGTCGTGTGCTAGGCCATGTAACTGCCTGACTTGAAACTCTTTGTAAGCTATAAGGGACACACGATTGTGTCGCATGGCCGTGTGTCACACACGGCTGAGACACACTCCAGTGTCTTTGGCCGTGTGGATGAAAAATAGGTCATTTTCAAGCCAATTTTTTCACTCAAAACCTAGCCTCATACACAACCAAATGTACCTATATTCATTCATTCAAAACACACCTAACATATGCATATTCGAGCTTGAACATCATAAGAGCTAACCATTCAATCAATATGCCAAAATGGCACCTCAATCTCAACAATCAAGCTTGATCCAACACTTACTAAATTCATCCATAATTCAATCAACCAATCGTACAACTTAAATACCATATTTGTCATAATGTTCACGTACAATTCCCATGCACAACAAATACCATTATGACCGTTCCCATATCTACTATATACCTTAAATAATTTACCAAATGTCAAACACATTCAAGGCTACCAAAACTAACCATGAACATCTGAATATACCATCTCATTCCATACCAATCAACATTTCATATCATACCATTATAATCACCATTTGACTACCATCATTTTAGTACATAGATGCCAAAATAACAACCACTTCAAGTACCATTGATAAATGCCAAATTATACATAGTTTTACCTCAAACATATTTATGGATGTTTACTACTAGACTTGTGGATTTTGGTGCTCTTAATCTGGTTATTTCATGTTTTGTACTCAAGAGAGCACCAAGAGTCAAAAGGAGCCAAAAACGAGCTAAAAAGGGACAAAACGGACCAAATTGAGAAGTTCACATGGCCTAAGCCTTGCCACACGAGCTACTCACACGCCCGTGTCCTTCGAGGGTGTCGACCAAGGCTCTCACGATTCACACGGCTTGGCCATTGACCCACACAGCCATGTGCAATTTAACAGATCGAACACGGCCTGGCAAACATGTCACACAGATGTGGTACACGGGCGTGTCCCTTTTTAAAGAGTCGTATTTTACACGGAAAAAGGGTACTTAGGGAGGAAGAAAGCTAATCCAAAGCCTGTATAAACACCCTAAGTGTGACCTAATAAGGGGGCCTCTCCCAAAACTTTTCTGGAATACAGAACCACACGCCAGGAATTACTTGAAAGAAGCCAGACGATCCATCCTAAAAGTTGGAGCTACTCCAAGACTAAAGATCTCTCTTAGAATTCCTTCAGGGGTTTTAGAGTTTTCTTCATGTTTTGTTATTTTTATACTTTTTAGATGTACTCTTATTTTATTATGAGCTAAACCCCTTAGATACCTAAGGGGGATAAAACCTATGATGGATCGTGTTATTATTATCTGAACTGCATGATAAATACTTGATTTGTTCTTAATTATGTGTTCTTAATGCTTGAGTTAATATTCCGGGTACTAATTCATGATTTGATGTGCTTATGCAGACGAGGAATAGACCCTGCCTAAGAGTAGATTTGTCATAATTAAGCGGAGTTGATCGAACGCCTAGAAATAAGGTTACGAGATTTTGCCGGATTAGGGTGAAACCTAATATGGGAGTCCATAGAGTGAGTTACTGCTTCCCTAGGGCTTTTAATTAAGAAAGAAATTTTGATTAATTCAACTGAGGGTTAGACGTTATTAGTCTCGAAAGGGATAATAACATAGGTTAGGGAATCTCACGGATCAAGTCAAGTGAATAAATCGTCTGGTTCAGAGTCAGATAACAAGTGAAATCTAGGTGGATTCCTTCTTGGGTGTCGTCTTTATCAATTGTTTTTCTTTAAGTCTTTTTCCAAATTTTCTCTTTGCTTTAATTAAATTAGTTAATTAGTTTAGATAATTAGTTTAATAAGGCTAGATAATAAAAAAATAGTTATTACTAGTACTTTTGGTTCCCTTGGGTACGATATCCCGGTCTTGCCATTACTATACTATTGTTCGATAGGTGCGCTTGCCTTTTCGTCGTGATAATAGTTAGTCTAGGTTTGATCTTCATTATAAATATTTATTACTTGTTATGAATCACGCGATCAACCATCCATACATGATATCATATCAACTATTTCATCAATCAAAATAGCTTGTTTACAAGCCTCACATAATGGTTAATTTCATCAACAAAAATGCCTATACATGCCATTATAACCATGACTCAAAATCATCAAAATCTACCAACATAGCCAATGGATAGTGCGATGGATCTTCGACAAGCTTTCAACTCGAGCGAGCTTTCAATTATCTAAAAACATGAGAGAAATAACACAAAGTAAGCATTCAATGCTTAGTAAGTTCATAAATCATAAACAATGCTTACTATTTCAATATAAAAGCTTAAAAGTAAGTTTGAATTAACCCAACATAGCTTGGCACAAGCCTAAGCAACAACAACCATTCAAGTTAGTGATAACCACATAACTTAGCAAATTCATTGCATAACATAATAGCTTTTATAAACATAACATCTATGCATTCATGTTTTCATGAACATGGCTACGCATATTTTAATCATCAACAACTCATACCTTTCTCATGCTTTCATAGCATTACTTATCGAAATATTTGTCATTCATTCCATTTGTAAACCCGTTGAACCACTAGAATAATATAGGAATGCGAGAATCTCACACACTGTGTGCTAACATATAGTTGAAATTATTTCTTTCTCTTTTCTCATATGAATGCTCTCTCTCAAGCCATAAGTGGACCTGCTCACACAAGCTATTGGTCAGAACGTAGCTACACAGTGCTTCTTACACAAGCTATCAAGCAACCGTAACACATGCTAGAAACTCAGCCATCTATAGGACGTTCAGGACTATCACCTGAAACATGGTAACCCTAATGACATGTCATTTGTATCCTATATATTCCTAAGGTTCAAACAAGATCCGAAAGTCGTTGAAACTTCATTGGATATTTTTGTAGAGTTGTAATATCATAATACATCATAATATCATTTAATTCAAGCATATTAAAATGTTAATTAAATGTACGAACTTACCTCGATCACAAACGAAGAAATACGATCAACTAATTCAATACTTTTTTGTTTCCCCTATCTAAATTCGTACTATGCTTTTCTTGATCTAAATAATCAAATTTAATTCATTCAAACTTCACTCTGTTCAATTCAATCCATACATCATATTTTGGAAAAATTATGCTTTTGCCCTATAATTTTATATTCATTACAATTTAGTCCTCAATCTTATAAAATGATATTCATGCAATTTGGTGTCAACCCATTATAGCTGAATTTTACTTAGGTCCTTAGCAAGTCCTACATTTTATTTTTTTCACAATTTCACCATGAATATTTTTCTATTTTTCAATTTAACCCTAACTGACAATTTCATCAAAAATTACTTAACAAAACTAGAATTTTGGAAGTTTTGCAAATTAGTCCCCGGTCAAGCTAGATTAAGCTACAACGAGTCCAAAAATATAAAAATATTAAAAACGGGACAAAAATGCACTTACATACATAGATGGAGTAGTCGAACCTTGAAAGGAATTTAATGGCTTCCCTAGGTGCTAAATTAGGTTTATGAAGAAGAAGAAAGATGATATATTTCTTTTACCCTATCTTTATTTTAAGTTGTTTTATTAAATTACCAAATTAACCTTAAGTAATAACCTTTAAAACCATTAAAAAGATGTCCATCTTTGTCTACTATTATTATTAATGGTCTAATTACCATTTAAGGCCACTCATATTCCAATTTCATAGGAATTTGACACTTTTTACTTATAGAACTCAAATTCGCCCCTTATGCAATTTAGTCTTTTTTATCAAATTAAGCATGTTAACAATAAAATTTCTTAACGAAATTTTTATACTACACTACTAACATGCTATAGACATTAAAATATTAATAAAATAATTATTTTGACATCAGATTTTTCGTCCTAAAACCACTATTTTGATTTCACTAAAAATGGACCGTTACAACGGTGGTTGCAACGGTGGACACGGCAGTGCACGGTGGAGGAGGTGAGGGGAAACTGAAAGGAAAAGAAAGGGAATGTTGGTTGTGGACTATGGTGAGGTGGTGGTGCAAATAAACTCACGATGGTGGAAAGAAAGCGTGGTGGTTATGGTGGCCAAAAGAAAAGAAAAAGAAAAGAAGAGCGGAGTAGAGGAAGAAAATGATGGAAAATGGGGTGTATAGCCAGCCAAAGGGTGTTTTGGTAGTATCACAAGCACTCTTGGTAAGGATGGGGTATGGGAAGGATAAGGGAACATAGGAGCAATAAGGGGGATATGTTTCTCTTAAAAAGGCAAGCTTAACTTGCTAATGAAGGAAATGAGTCCTCCCTATATGGCAACATAGGTGGACAGCAAGGCTAGCTAGCACAATATGGCAACATAGGTGGACGGAAAGGCTAGCTAGCACATGCTAAAAATGTGCAAAAATTAAAAAAAAATGTACACATAGGGGTTCGAACAAAAGACCTCAAAGATAGCTAAGAAGCTTCCTACCACTTAGCCACAACATTTTCTAGTTTTCAAATTGCACAATTATTTTTATAACATTGGAGCTAACAGATTCACCCTCTTAAGTAAATCAAATTAATTAAGAAAATGAGATGTGACAACTCTACCCTCCTGAAAAGAAATTTTGTGCTCAAAATTATCTGATGGAAATATGTGAGGATACTGTTGCCGCATCGCATCTTCAAGTTCCCAAGTTGCCTCACTCGAATCATGATTTTACCATAATGCATTCACAAGTGGACCCTACTTTCTTCTTAAAACTTTAACATCACAGTTAATGATCTGTACTAGTTCTTCCTCAAATGCCAAATCAGAATGGACCTTAATATCCTCTACTAGAATCACATAAGAAGGTTCAGATCAATAATGTTGCAACGTAGATACATGAAACACATCATGAATACGATCTAGCTCTGGAGGTAACTCCAATTGACAAGCCACTGGTCCAACCCTTTTAATGATGCGGTAAGGTCCAATGAATTTTGGACTCAACTTCCCCTTACGACCAAATATCAATACCTTCTTTCAAGGTGAAACCTTAAGGAAGACTTCATCACCCACATTATACTTAATATCCCTTCTCTTCAAGTTAGAGTAGGACTTGAACTAAATTTGATCCCAACATTTTCTTTTCTCCCAAATCTGTCCAACACAAAGGTGTCCTACACTTGCGACGATAAAATGTCTCATACGGAGCCATCTGACTGCTCGACTGAAAACTATTGTTATAAGAAAATGCCGCAAGTGGTAAATGCTCTTCCTAATTACCTCAGAATTCAATTACACAACTTCGCAACATATCCTCAAGAATCTGAATAACCCTCTCATACTGTCTATCAAACTGTGGATGATAAGTAGTACTAAATTTTAATCTTGTACCAAGTGCTTCATGTAGACTCTTCCAAAAGCATGACATAAAGTGAGGATCTCTATCGGAAATGATAGACATTGGAACCCCATGAAGTCTCACAATCTTAGTGATGTAGAACCTCACCAACATCTCAGCGATGTACAACCTCACCAACTTCTACAACGAATAATTGATGAGCATAGGTAGGAAATGGGAAGATTTCATCAATTGATCCACAATCACCCAAATAGAATCTTTCCTAGACGTCGTCAACAGTAGCCCACTAACAAAATCTATAAAACCCCTTACCCTTGTTCGACATCGAAACAGGATACGAGGCATTACTGAACTTAAACACAAGCAAACATACATTTTCGAGTCATAAAATTTCGTTCAAATTAAAATTTTTTAAAATCGAGCATAAAGTCCATAACACGAGCCTACGAGGCCTAAAACATGCTTTGGAAGTATTTGGAACTAAACTAAGAAACCTTGGAAAATTCTTGCTAAAACAGGGGTCACATGCCCATATGGCTTGGGACACGCTCGTGCAGGAAGGCTGTGTGGTCACACACACCCGTGTCCCTCACCCGTGTAACTCTCTATTTGTCACCCAATAGCAAATTGAAGTTACACAGCCATGGCACATGCCCATGTCTAGAAGCCGTGTCATTCACATGGTTAAGACACACGGTCGTGTCCCATGCCCGTGTGCTCAATACTGAGCATTCTGTTTTGAAACAATTTAGGTGCAGGGGACACACGGCAGGATCACATTCCCATGGGGTTGACAGTGTGTTATACACGACCTAGACACACATTTGTGTGTCTACCCGTGTGGACAATAATAAGGATATTTACAAAGCCTTTTGCCACACTTATTCATATATACACTTACACCATGTCACAAAATATTATATTTAGGCAACTAAAAACATACACAACAATGTCCAAAAAATGCCAAGGTAATATCAACATGTATCATACTCATAACGTTTATTATGCCCTAACTCAATAATGCCAATTTCACATTTATTAAGCTTCATTTATTTCCTTTTAAGATACCTAATTGTACACAAATCTATCCTCTCATCCATGAATCACATTTCTAAACATTTCACAATCATACTATAAATCACATTCCATCATTCAACAAGCATACCATGACCATATCACCAAAAACATAGGCACACATATGAATATACTTAGGTTTACAACCATGTTAGCCAAAATAAACCAATTTACATGGCCAAATATCAAAGCAAACCCTTAACAATTGCAAGCCAATTCTTTTGGCCAAAACACAATGACACATATAACAAAATGATCAAGTCCCTATACATGCCATAAACTCAAAATACTTGAATTCATCAATACCCAAATGATAGCTTGATAGTGTGATAGGATCTCCGACGATCTCTAACCCTAGCTATCTTGACAGCACTATAAAACATGGGAAAGGAAGATGGTAAGCTATATAGCTTAGTAAGTCCGCATGAAAATAATAAGCAACTCTTATTAAGTATTTTTCAAGTTCAACAACTTAAACACAAAATAATACCAAATGCTATAAATCTCAAAGTTATAATTTTATTCAATCACAATGTTTACTCTATTAACGTATAAGCATAATTTAACATATCTTGGCATTAGCCTAACAACCGTAATCTCTCTTTTGTAACTTATCATAGCACTTAACAAGTCATTTCAAACCTCATAGTAAACCTGCACATAAATATGAGTATTCACATTTCAAGCATATAATTTAACATTTTTCAATTGTTCCAAATTCATATCTTATCATACTTCCATAATCATTTTAATACGCAATTATACCAATCTTTCCCTTTTCTTATATCTGATGGATCGCAACTTAAGTGAATAAAACACGCTATATCATAACTCAATTTGGCCCAAAAGCCAATCACATGGTCTTCAACTGAATTTATCATGAATTTCATACATCATAAGCATAGGCCAATAATCACAAGGCTTTCATAAAAACTTTCTCGTAGAAACCATGAACTCGTAATATAATGAAGTCAATGCTTATAAATTTATGTACATACCTGTACAATTTTGTAGTACTTACATGCTCTTTCTCTTCTTTGACATATCCATTGAATTTCTCGTTGAACCACTTGGAATACTAAAGGATACTTGGGAATCTCGTACTCACAGTACCATACCAATGCCATATCCCAGATATGGTCTTACATGTAATCTCGTGTCGATGCCAATAGCCCAGCTATGATGTTACACGAAATCTCATATCGATTCCATATCCCATATATAGTCTTACACGAAGTCAAATACTCTTTTTCCCCCCATTCTAATTCCAAACATCATTTTTCTTGATCTATAATATCACATTTAACTTATTTAATCATTATACTATTCAAACCATCCTAAAATCACATTATGGTAAATTTACATTTTGCCCCTAAAGTTTGAAATTTTTACATTTTAGTCCTTAGGCTCGTAAAATGATTTTCATCAACTTTCTTCATTACCCAAGCCTAGCTGAATCTTTATTGTACTCATATCAGCCCACATTTTTCATTAAATCACACTTTTACTACTTATTTTATAACTTTTACAAATAGGTCCTTTTAGGCATTTTCATCGAAAATCACTTAGCAAAAGTCGTTTATCATACATCAAACATACATTTTCTACCATTAAACATCAAAATACACTAATATCCATCATGGGTAAAATTTTAGACTTCGATTATGTCATAAATTAATGGTAGAAATAGATAGATCATGTTACGAGGATTTTAAAAACATAGAAATCATTAAAAACGGGGCTAGAACGGACTTACAATCGAGATTGGAAGCTTGAAAAACCTTATCCATGGTTTCTTCTTGTAAAATTCAACCATGGGAGGAAGATGGACAAAAATTGGCTTTTAATTTGGCTTTTTAATTCATTTAATTACTAAATTACTAAAATGAACTTAATGAAAAACTTTAGAAACATACCTAACCATGTCCATTTTTGTCGAACAACTTAACCAATGGTCTAATTACCTTTTAAGGATCTCCAATTTAAAATTTCATAGCAATTAGACACCTCTAGCATGTAGAACTCAACTTTTTCACTTTTTACAATTTAGTCTTTTTGACTAAATTGAGTGCCCAAACGTTAAAATTTTCAAACGAAATTTTCACGAAATCATTTCATAAAATTGTAGACCATAAAAATATAATAAATTTAAAATGTCAGATTTGTGGTCCCGAAATCACTGTTCCAACTAGACCCAAAATCAAACTATTACAACTGTCCCCCTTTAGGGATTTTCATCCTTAAAATCTTACCAGAAAAGAGATTAGAGTAACGTTCTCGTAGTTTCCTCTACCTCATCAAAGAGCCCTCTTCAAGGGAAATACTTCCAAAAGCACTTTGTCATCGATCTTTTTCCTCAAAATCACAAAACAATTCCACCTCGTATATCTCTTTCCAATCACCTTTGAACTCTAAAACACAGTGTCGGAGCATATCTTCAAAGATCTGAATTACTTTCTCAGGCTTACCATCAATATAAAGATGAATTTCATTGCCAGATGCAATTTGTACTCAGAGTGATAACTATAGTATCTCTTTCTCATTATTACTTAAATATTATCACTGATTACAATAGCCGTGAACATTCTTCACATTCGACTTTTACCTGTTGACAAATTGACATCTGAACACAAACTCAAAAGTTTTAGATTACTTACCCGATCATCAGAATGCCTTCTTCAAATAACTGTACGTTTATTAGTCCCTGAACGAACAAACGAGCTACTACTGAGTCTCGTACAACATTTTTTGCATAAGCTCTGGATAATTCATTGCGTGAATTCTATCTCGGAGTAATAATAATAGAAATCAAAATCAAAAGTCGTCTCATATTGTACCCATTTTGTTTTCCACTTACTATCACATTCTTGAGATTCTCAATCTTGCAAAGAAAACATCACTTTAGCTTTTTAATTTTAGCTAGATTCAGACTTTCATCAAATAAGATTAATCATGTAACCAACAATAATCAAATGAACAAAGGTTTACTATTCAAGCATCTGCACCTATATTTACTTCCCCAAAGGTTAATCGTTAACTATTCAAAATCTGTCAATAGTTCAAGCCATCAATGTTGTCTTAATTTCAAAATTTTCTGTAACATTGGATACTTTATACTCTTGGAATCAAGAAGCACATGACATTTTTCATCGAACAAAGCGGCCGACTCTAATTCACTCGTCAAACAATTCTTTTAATGAGATTTTAACCATTTAAAAGTATAAATTGTCACTTTACATTCTTGTATTAAAACACATTCCAATCCGTTCGATGGTGCATTACTGAAAAATCATGAATTCTTTACTCAATTCAAACAGAACCCAGAACCAGTGCTTCGGTTAATAACACCTTCAACTGTTTTCAACTTTGCTAACATGTAATAGACCATTCAAACTTTCACAAATGAGATAACTCATCAAGCGGGACAGCTTTAACTTATAACAATATCATTCGATTAGAACAAATCTAATAGGTATATCTCTGTATCATACATTCTAGAATATGAACTCTTCTTTCAAACTGTCCGTCTATTCACCAATAAATGTACAAGATTTTATTTTCTTACTTGAGGACAAACTTAAATGCATATAACTCAAATTACCTTTCAGCTGACTAGCTCGATCAGAAAAAAACAACTGAGTCATTCTCAACTATGAAATAATAACTTATCAAAATACTCCTTTCTTCATGTTGTTAAAGAACTCAAACATACAATCTTTTATAATTCCCTTAACATGCTAATCAAGGATCTTTACAACTGCATTAGCTTAAGGAAACAAAATATCCTGATTGAACTTATTGACCTTAATCAAACTTACCTGAGAAAAGAAAACCATCATACAATTTGAGCTTGAACTTCCACTATATATACCTTTGCCGATGTCAATTCCTTTAACAAAAATTAGAGAAATCTTGATACCAGGATCACCACGTTCCTATGATCAAACCAGAAACATACCCATAATAACATAGTCATCACAAGCCAAAGAACACACTTTAAAGATGAGTCATGATTGATAATTTACAAAATAAAGATGATAAGAAAATGGAGATAAAGAAATCCAAGATGCGATACCATACTGGAAGTCTGAGAACATAACTTATAAGAAAAATAATAAAGATCTTGATGATTCCTCAGAGAAAACCAGAAGAAAAATAATGTTTACAAGCTCTGGAATCAATCGTAACAAAGATAATATATTTTCCAAATATATACATAAAACAAAACAACATCTAATAGAAACAGGAGAAAAGCCTTACATACATTTTCACCATCAAATTTTTTTTTCCAAACCTAATAGAATAGAACCCCAAAGAGAGAGATAAGATATGCTGATCATCAACTAACTAGACCAACAGTGCTTTCATCTAACATTATAATCGGCTAGCATTCTCATACGATAAGAATTTCATTAGAAAATGAACAATCACATTTATCTCTTAGGATAAATGGATATATAAAATACCTAAGAGGGATCATCATTATCTATTCAATTTCAACTGTTACACTCAAACATCTTTATGATTCAAATATCATTTCTCTGACTTATTCTGTCATCACTAATCCCGTATTATTCCATTCACTAACGAAAATAAATTCGAAAGAAATTCCAGCAAATACATACCTTAGACATCATACTTGAATAAGTCGATTAGCCGAGATTAACTTTTTCTTTAACCATGACATTGCGAAATCCGAATGATCTTTAGAAAAACTTGGCATCTTTTTCGAAACTATATTCACTTGCCAAACTATTCTCAACTCTGACCACATTATTAGTTATTTCGCTACTGAACTCTTTAGTCTCTTACTTGTGATCTCATTCAACATAAATCTCGTGAAATTTCATCATAAAATACCACATTGGTAATGGGGTGAGGTCGTAAAACCTCTAACTCGACTATCATATATATACACACATATAACTTAACATTCATTATCATTATAATATAATCATAGCTATATAATTCACTTCAAACAAATTAACATGCATATTTATGCTACATGAACTTTTTGATTATCTTGTTCAAACAAATGCACATATATATATACATTCTATAACCTTTCAGTAAATTTACTTATCGCATTCACTTAATCAAGCAAGATAGGCATATAGCATCATATGAATGAAAAACAAACATGGATGAGCTTCTCACAATATAAACTTTTATTTTGTTTCATAAAATCACCATAATCCATCGAAACACAACGTTCAACCAGAACAATGACAATTTACCCATATTTCTTAACTTATGGTTATTTTTTTTTGTACATCATCACATACATATCATGAACTCTTATTCATACCTTTCCAAGTTTCAACTTATCACAAACACATTTTCAAATATCTTAGTGTCACTTCCAGTGTTTTCGAAAGTAGCTCGGTTGGAAAGCATCTCTGTCTCAACAAAACAATTTCATCAGTGGCGGGAGATATCACACTATCACAGGTTATACATGGCATGTATAGCTAGACTCTCACACATGCTAGGTTAATCTGAGAATTGACTAAACTATAGCTCTGATACCAATAAATGTAACACCTCTTACCCGTGTTGGACGCCGGAATAGGGTACGAGGCATGACCAGACTTAAACACAAGTAAACATACATTTTCGAGCCATAAAATTTTGTGCAAATTAAAACTTTTTGAAATCAAGCATAAAGTCCCTAACACGAGCCTACGAGGCCCAAAACATGCTTTGGAAGTGTTTCGGGACTAAACCAAGAACCTTAGAAAATTTTACGACACTTAGAAATTTTTTGCTAAAACAAGGGTCACACGCCCGTGTGGGTAGGCCATGTGGTCACACACGTCCGTGTCCCTAACCTGTGTAACTCTCTGTTTGTCACCCAAGAGCAAATTGAAGTCACACAACCATGGCACACAACCAAGTCTCAGGGCCGCGTCCTTCACACAGGTGAGACACACGGCCGTGTCTCATGCCCGTGTGCTCAATACTGAGCATTATGTTTTACAACAATTTAGGTGCAGAGGACACACGGCCGGATCACACGCCCATGGGGCTGACTGTGTGTCACACACGTCCATGTGTCTACCCGTGTGGGCAATAATAAGGCTAGTTACCCAGCCATTGCCACACTTATTCACACATACACTTACACCAATTCTATGTCACAAAACATATTATATTTAGGCAACCAAAAACATACACAACAATGTCCAACAAATGCCAAGGTAATATCAACATGTATCATACTCATAACGTTTATTATGCCCTAACTCAATCATGCCAATTTCACATTTATTAAGCTTCATTTACTTCCTTTCAAGATACCTAATTGTACACAAATCTGTCATCTCATCCATGAATCACATTTCTAAACATTTCCCAATCATACTATGTAACAGCCCGATTTAGACCCTAATTGGAACAGTGATTTTGGGACCATGAATTCGAGTCAGAAAAAATATTTAAAAATTATTTTTTGTGTTTATTATGTGCAAATTTGTATGTGTGAAATTTTCGTGATTTAATTATGTTGTTTGAGTGTCTGATTAAATAAAAGTGCTTAATTGTGTAAAATGAAAATTTGATGGTTAAATATGAGAGTGCCTAATTGTTGTTGTCCTTATAATATAAAGCATTTATGTTGCAATTATACCATTTACTTTAGGTATGGACGGTCATGACCTTAACATATAATGGTTTTATATTTTATGATAAAGGTTAATTAAGTAAAATAAATAATAATGTTAATATATGTTATATTATAACATAATTAGAAAGCCAAATTTTTATTCTTATTTCTCATGACTGATTAACATAACAAAAAGAAAAGAAAAGAGAGCTAGGGCATTCGACCATTGTTGAGTTTGATTAAGGTACGTAACTAGCTTAGTTTTTGATAATTTTTACATATTTGGGATCGTTGCTATGTTATCTACAAAGCCCATGCTTGAATTTTTTATTTTGATGAATATTTTGAATTATGCCACTGTTGAAAGCTTGTGATTTTTTTGTTTGATGATGGAAAATAAAAGATATGTGATAGATTAACATGTTTTGTATTGAAATTTTTGATGATTTTGAGTAATTAGGACTAAATTGCAAAAAATAATAAATTGAGTGACTAAAATGTGAAATAAATGAAATATATGGACTTGTATGAACACTAGGAACATTCAGCCTACGCATGGTGTGTGCAAATTTTGCATGTTTTGTGTTTTGTGCAATATGGACTAAATTGAAAAAACTATAAAATGTCAAGGGTAAAATGGTAATTTGCCCATTTATGTGTTTCTGGATGAATTTGATTGAATATTTGATTAAATAAGTTTAATTTATATTAATTTATATCAAGAAAAGAGAAAATCGGATTTGGATCGCGGGAAAACTAAAGTTGTTGACTAGCCGTCCCGTTACGATTTTTCATCGTCCGAGGTAAGTTTATATGGTGTTAAGTTTGATTAGGGTGTATTTCGATGTGCATGATATATGGTATGTTATGTCTTAATGAATGAAACATTGATTTCATTATTAACGGATTAAAAAGTGATAATGATGTATGTGTATATTCGAATGTGCATTAGTTATGTTGGTTCAGTTTGCAAGGAAAATGTATGTGTACATAAAGTGTTTGAATGGTTGGCTAATTAAGTACGGTTGATGAAGATAGATAATGAATATGTTATAAGATTATTTTGTTTAATATGGCTTGTACAAGATATGATAATAAAAGATCAAATGTTAGGTTTATTGAATTAGGATATGCCATATTTATAAATCGACAAGTATAATTATACTGTATCATTATGTCTTATTTAATATTTGTGCTATTGAATATTTGTGGATAAAGTTGGGCAATGAAAGCTGATTTATGAATGTGGTACTTGAGTCGGATTAAAATGGCAAACTGTTTGGAAATTTTTATTAGTTCATATGAGTGGTTTAATTGTTTGAGTTGATGACATATTTATATTCATGTATGATATGCAAATGTTGTTTTTAGGTAACAAATGCTATTATGGAATATTTCATTTTTATGCAATTAAATGAAGTATGTTTGCTTTTATTAAGTTGGGCAATGAAAGCTGATTTATGAATGTGGTACTTGAGTCGGATTAAAATGGCAAACTGTTTGGAAATTTTGATTAGTTCATATGAGTGGTTTAATTGTTTGAGTTGATGACATATTTATATTCATGTATGATATGCAAATGTTGTTTTTAGGTAACAAATGCTATTACGGAATATTTCATTTTTTATGAAATTAAATGATGTATGTTTTCTTTTATTAAGTATGTGTATAACATTTGTAAGATAATAAGAAATTTTACTTTTAAATTTTTGAATGTCATAAATGTTAAAGTATATATATATACATTTGGTAGAAATATGAAATGAAATTCATTTGGTTATGAGTTTTTCATTAAATTTTAATGATTTCTTGTTAGCATTGTTAGAATATAAATTTTGGGAATAATATGAATTATTTAATTTATGCATATATTTTGTTTTAAAATTTTACTGGATAATAAATTTTGAAATGAAAGTCTGTTCTAAACTATATTTATGATCGGTAATGCCTCGTAACCCATTCTGGCGACAGGTACGGGTTAGGGGTGTTACATACTATAAATCACATTCCATCATTCAACAAGCATACCATGACCATATCACCCAAGACATAGGCACTCATATGAATAGATTTAGGCTTACAACCATGTTAGCCAAAATAAACCAATTTACATGGCCAAATATCAAAGAAAACCCTTGAAAATTACAAGCCAATACTTTTGGACAAAACACAATGACACATATAAAAAAATGACCAAGTCCCTATACATGTCATAAACTCAAAATACTTGAATTCATCAAACCCAAATGATAGCTTGATAATGTGATAGGATCTTCGGTGATCTCCAACCCGAGTTGGCTTGACGGCACTATAAAAGATGGGAAAGAAAGGGGTAAGCTATATAGCTTAGTAAGTCCTCATGAAAATAATAAGCAACTCTTATTAAGCATTTATCAAGTTCAACAACTTAAACACAAAATAGTACCAAATGCTATAAATCTCAAAGTTATAATTTTATTCAATCACAATGTTTACTCTATTAACTTATAAGCATAATTTAACATATCTTTGCATTAGCCTAACAACCGTAATCTCTCTTTCGTAACATATCACAACACTTAACAAGTCATTCCAAACCTCATAGTAAACATGTACATTAAATATGAGTATTCACATTTCAAGCATATAATTTAACATTTTTAATTATTCTAAATTCATATCTTCTCATACTTCCATGATCATTTTAATAGGAAATTATACCAATCTTTCCCTTTTCTCATATCTGATGGATCGCAACTTAAGTGAATAAAACACGCTATATCATAACTCAATTTGGCCCGAAAGCTAATCACATGGTCTTCAACTGAATTTATCATGAATTTCATACATCACAAGCATAAGCCGATAATTACAAGGCTTTCACAAAAACTTTTTCATGGAAACCATGAGCTCACAATATCATGAAGTCAATGCTTATAAACTTATGTACATACCTGTACAATTTTGTAATACTTACATGCTCTCTCTCCTTTGACATACCCATTGAATTTCCCATTGAACCACTTGGAATACTAAAGGATACTCGGGAATCTCGTACTCACAGTACCTTACCAATGCCATATCCCAGATATGGTCTTACATGTAATCTCGTATAGATGCCAATAGCTTAGCTATAGTCTTACACGAAATATCATATCGATGCCATATCACAGATACTGTCTTACACGAAGTCTCATATCGATGCCATATCCCAGATATAGTCTTGCACGTAATCTCAGTAACCCTAATGTCATGATATTTGTATCTTATCTATTCCTAAGGATCACGTGAGACTTTCATAGTATCGAACCTCTATCGGTTATTTTCGTAGTGTCGTACTCAATAACATTCACATTTTATTTCAATAATATAACAATTGCCACAATTATATCAATTAGATATTTATACATATATAATTTAATGCTTATTAAACATACGAACTTACCTTGACATAAAAATGGTAGAAAGGACCAAACCGTCAAATACTCATTTTCCCTCCGTTCTAATTCCAAACCTTATTTTTCTTGATTTATAATATCATATTTAACTTATTTAATCATTATACTATTAAAATCATCCCAAAATCACATTATTGTAAATTTACATTTTGCCCCTAAAGTTTGACATTTTTACATTTTAGTCCCTAGGTTCGTAAAATGATTTCCATCAAATTTCTTCATTACCCAAGCCTAGCCAAATATTTATTGTACTCATATCAGCCTACATTTTTCATTAAATCACACTTTTACTATTTATTTTATAACTTTTACAAATATGTCCTTTTAGGCATTTTCATCGAAAATCACTTAGCAAAAGTCATTTGTCATACATCAAACATACATTTCCTACCATTAAACATCAAAATACAAAAATATCCATCATGGGTAAAATTTTAGACTTTGATTATGTTTTAAATTAGTGGTAGAAATAGATAGATCATGTTACAAGGATTTCAAAAACATAGAAATCATTAAAAACGAGGCTAGAACGGACTTACAATTGAGCTTGAAAGCTTGAAAAACCCTAGCCATGGTTTTTGCTTGTACAATTTGGCATGGAAGGAAGATGGACAAAAATTGGCTTTTAATTTGGCTTTTTAATTCATTTAATTACCAAATTACTAAAACGCCCTTAATGAAAAACTTTAGAAACATACCTAACCATGTCTATTTTTGGCCAACAACTTAACCAATGGTCTAATTACTATTTAAGGACCTCCAATTTAAAATTTCATAGCAATTAGCACCTCTAGCATGTAGAACTCAACTTTTGCACTTTTTACAATTTAATCCTTTTGACTAAATTGAGTGCCCAAACATCAAAATTTTCGAACGAAATTTTCACGAAATCATTCCATAAAATTGTAGAATATAAAAATATAATAAAAATAAATTTTTTTACTTCGGATTTGTGGTCCCAAAATCATTGTTCTGACTAGACCCAAAATTGGACTGTTAGAAAATCCATAATGATATGCTCTCACTTCCTCTGAGGTACTTGAATAGACTGGAGGAAACACAAAGGAAATTGATGTTCAACCTTGACTTGTTGGCATGTCAAACATCTAGCCACAAAGTCCGCCACATCATGTTTCATTCCCAACCACCAATACTGCGCGCAAAGATCTCTATACATCTTACTACCTCTAGGATGCATAGCATAGGAACTACTATGCGCTTCCCGAAGTATAGATTGCCTCAACTCCAAATCAGAAGGCACACAGAATCTTCAACGGCAATACAAGATTCCTTCAAAAATATAAGCAAAATATGAAGTCTTACTCGCCTTAACAAGCTTCACATGGGGCTCTAATGACGAATTTGAAATCTACTTCAGCTTAATCTCCTTAATCAAAGTTCGCACTTGTAACTTCGCAAGCAAACCAAAATTATCATATAAACTCAACTTAGCAAACATTTCCCTCAACTCTAACATAGACTTCTTACTCAACGCATCTACCACAGCATTAGCCCTACTCGAATGGTACTCGATAGTACAGTCATAATCTTTCAGAAGTTTGATCCAAAGCCTCTGTCTTAAGTTCAACTCCTTTTGGGTGAGGAGATACTTAAGACTATTATGGTCTGCATAGATGACACATCTCTCCCCATAAAGATAGTGTCCCTAAAGCTTAAGAGCGAAAACCACAATAGCCAACTCCAAATCATGCGTCGGATAGTTGCACTCATGTGGCTTGAGTTGCGTTGAAAGGTAAGCTACAACCTTCCTACCTTGCATCAACACGTATCCAAGACCAGAATGGGATGCATCACTATAAACCACGTAATCTTTCCCAGACTCAGGTTGAATCAAGACTGGTGCTTGAGTCAAAACTGCCTTAAGTTTCTAAAAACTACTTATTGCTCATCAGTCCACTTAAACGATGTAGTCTTTCTTAAAAACTTAGTCATTGGAGTAGCAATAAACGAAAATCCTTCCACAAACCTCATATAATAGCTAGCAAGTCTAAGAAAACTCTGAATCTCACTAACATTCTTAGGCTGCTTCCAATCCAAGATAGCTTTAATTTTCTTTGAATCCACGTGAATACCCTCAATAGATACTACGTGTCCCAAAAACATCACCTCTCAAAGCCAAAACTCGTACTTACTGAGCTTCATATACAACTTTTTCTCACGTAAGGTTTGAAGGGCCAACCTTAAGTGCTCCTCATGCTCCAACTTATACTTGGAATAGATCAAGATATCTTGTATGAAGACTACAAAAAATCAATCAAGATAAGGTTGAAATACTCTATCCATTAAGTCCACGAATGTGGCAGGAGCATTCGTAAGACCGAAGCGTATCACTAAGGACTCATAATTCCCATATCGAGTCTTGAAAGCAGTCTTCGGCACATCAACCTCCTTCACTTACAACTGATAGTATCCTGACCTCATATCGATCTTAGAGAAGACTGTATCACCTTGGAATTAGTCAAATAAGTCATCGATCCTCGACAATGGGTACTTATTTTTCACAGTAAACTTATTCAATTGAAGATAATTGATGCACAGCCTCATGGATCCATCCTTTTTTTTCACAAAAAAGGACTAAAGCTCTCCACGATAACACACTTGGCCTTATGAAGCCACAATCCAACAATTCTTGTAACTTAGCCTTAAGTTCCTTAGGTAACATGCGATAGGGCGAAGTGGACACCAGTGTTGCCTTAGGTAGTAACTCAATTCCAAACTCGATCTCACGTTTAGGAGGTAGACGTGGCAACTCCTTAGAAAAAACATCAAGAAATTCCTTCACTACACGAATGTTCTGCAATGCAGCACTATCCACTTTTGTGTCCAATATGTATGCGAGATAGGCATCACACCCCTTATGGACCAACTTCTCTACTGCCAAGGTGGACATCACATTTTTATGATAATTCTGACACTCTCCAACCACAATAATCTCATTCCCAGAAGTAGTCCTCAAAGTAATTTATTTAATGTCGCAATCGCAGTCTAAAATGACTTGATGCTTTCTCAACCAATCCATTCTGAATATGAGATCGAATTCTCCAAAGAGTAGTTTCATAAGGTCAGCACGAAACACCTCGCCTTGCACTTGCAATGGGCACGCTTATAGATTTTGTTCACTTGTACAGATTTTCCTAACGTACTGTCACATCACTAACTGTTTACTCTACTCGAATGCCTAGTTTCTTAGCCATCATATAGGATAAATACGAATGGGTAGAACCATTATCTATCAATGCAAAATAAGGAATGCCATTAATAGTAACAATACCTACTATCACATTAGTAGCATCACAATCCTCTCGGTGTCTGGCCGAATACACAAGTGTTGGCTGCCTTGTATCAACTCGATTAGCACCCTGACCCGGTGCTCGCTATCTTTAACATGCATTACCTCATCTATTTTGTCCTTGAGCTCGCTATGGCTATTGACCAGCTCTCTGATTCGGCGCACAATTCTAGCCTTGTGCTTGAACCTACTCATTAGCTGAGGACATTCTCGAATCTTATGGTCCAGTAACCCACATTTTAGGCATGCACCCATGCCTCTCCAACAC